>NC_089795.1:90114229-90116729 GCF_040412425.1 Macrobrachium rosenbergii | reverse complement strand
CAAACATTTCTAATTTCATGGTCTGGTAATTACTGCTCAGTTTGATATTTAGAGAGAGAGAGAGAGAGAGAGAGAGAGAGAGAGAGAGAGAGAGAGAGAGAGAGAGAGAGAGAGCTTGGCGATTTTATCACAATGAGTTCAGTTAATAACGGGCGAAAAGTGGATTGGAATAACAAGTGGTCAGAGTGATGTTTTTGCTGAAATACAATTTATTATTATTATTATTATTGTTATTATTATTAGTATTATTATTATTATTACTATTATTATTATTATTATTATTATTATTATTATTATTATTATTATTATTATTATTAATGTTGTTGTTGTTTTGAAACTTCCTTTACGAATAATTGATTTTATATAAATGTCATAAGTGTTAAAATTTTTAATAATGATAATAATAATAATAATAATAATAATAATAATAATAATAATAATAATAATAATAATAATAATAATGAAATATGTTCTCCCAGAACAGTCCATCCACAAAAATTATTATTATTATTATTATTATTATTATTATTATTATTATTATTATTATTATTATCAATGATAATATGCGTTCTCCCACCACAATTAATCCAGAGAATAAAAGAAACGACTTGGCAGAAGAGGAGAGAGAGAGAGAGAGAGAGAGAGAGAGTCTTTGATATAGTGATAGTGTTGGCGAAGGCGAGGGAGGCGAATGGCTTCTGGCTGGTCTCCAAAGATCCATCCCAAGAAGTCTGGCTGTGGGGATCTTCTTCTTCTTCCCCCACCATCATCAGCCTTCTTCCATGAATGGCTGGGCCGCCGCTTCTTCTTCCAAAAATAAAACTGGAGAAGAAGAACACGAAGAAGAACAAGAAGAGGAAGGACAAGAAAGGAGATGGGCAGGGTAGGGGAGGAGGAGGGGGAGGAGGTAGGTAGGAGGAGGTGGAGGAGGAGGAGGAGGGGAGGAGGGGAGGGAAGAGAAGGAGGGTAGGAGGAGGAGGAGGAGGGGAGGAAGAGGAGGAAGAGGAGGGGAAGGAGGAGGAGGAGGAAGAGCAGGAGGAGGAGGAGGGGGGAGGAGGAAGAAAAGGATAGGGAGGGGAGAAGAAGAAGAAGTAGAAGGAGGAGGAGGAGGAGGAAGAGGAGAAGGAGAAGAAGAAGAAGAGGAAGAAGGAGGGAAAGAAGTGAGGGGGAGAGGTTGGGGTGAATAGTTGTCCTGTTTCTTCCAAAAATAAAACTGGAGAAGAAAAAGAAGAAGAAGAAGAAGAAGAAGAAGAAGAAGAAGAAGAAGAAGAAGGAGGAGGAGGAGGAGGAAGAGGAGAAGGAGAAGAAGAAGAAGAGGAAGAAGGAGGGGAAGAAGGGAGGGGGGGGGAGAGGTTGGGGGTGAATAGTTGTCCTGTTTCTTCCAAAAATAAAACTGGAGAAGAAGAAGAAGAAGAAGAAGAAGAAGAAGAAGAAGAAGAAGAAGAAGAAGAAGAAGAAGGAGCAAAGGAGGAGGAGGAGGAGGAGGAGGAGGAGGAGGAAGTGGGGAGTTTGGAAATGGAGGAATTGTGCCCAACTTTGGGCCATTTAATGTTCGTTATGGCCTTGTTTTCTGTGTCGCGGAGATTATTCAGGATTTCTTTATTTTCTTCTTCTTCTCCTTCTTCTTCTGCTTCTTCTTCTTCTCCTTCTTCCTCTTCTTCCAGACGCCGGATCACGGCCCCCTGAGACATTCAGGCTGGACTGTAAGAGACTGACGTTGCTATTTCGCAATAATAATAAGTACGTCAGCGATTCTTGGATAGTTCCGAGGGCTGTTCCTGGCCATCTTCTTCTAAGTCTCTGATGAGTTTCACTTCTTTAGGATAATGGTCCATTTTCCTTCCCCAAATCTTCCTTCTTATCTTGTTTTTGGGCCTGGGCTGGTTAAGGACATTTGGTTCTCTGTTTAAGGACATTTGGTTCCATGTTTAAGGACATTTGGTTCACTAGTTGAGGACATTTGGTTCCCCTGTCACATTTTTTCTTTGGATTTCAAAAATATGATCATGTTTTGATATATATTTTTTCCTTGGATTTCAAAAATATGATCATGTTTTGATATATATTTTTCCATTGGATTTCAAAAATATGACCAGGTTTTGATATATATAATTTTTCCTTATATTTTTTTTTATTTGTAAGTTTTTTTATCAAACAAAACTCTCTATGGAAAAAAAAAGAGTAATTAATCAGTAAAATCATAAAAAATGAAGGAATATGTAAGCATACATACTCCCCAAACTAATTTTATTGGATTTGGTTCCTCTCCATAAACCAATGCCTCTTGCACCCGACTGCCGAGGTTGATTGGGAGATTCATAAATTTTTGGTATTTCATAAATTGTTAACACTACTCTCAAATCCCTCATTCTGTAATTTTCCTTCTTCAGTTCTACAGCTGAATTGCAGCCGACTGTGTGTGTGTGTGTGTGTGTGTGTGTGTGTGTGTGTGAGAGAGAGAGAGAGAGAGAGAGAGATTTCATATATATATATATATATA
>NC_089795.1:90079229-90109229 GCF_040412425.1 Macrobrachium rosenbergii | reverse complement strand
CGCGTTTTTACTTGTTTAAAATACAATTCTAGACTGTAAACTTCACAAATAAATAATTAAATGAGCATTCTAAGTCATAAGCATATATAAATATCATATATAAATATTTGAGCCATATAGATTCCAGAAAGCAGTGTCCTGCATTAATAAGATAACAGCCATGGAATATTAATTCATAACGCTACAGTCTTCGTCAGAATTTTTTTCCCGAAATCATTCCCGCCCCAAAATCATTACAATTCAGGACGCAATAATTCAGTGACATGCAATATTTATTTCCGGCGGAGTGGGTGACGCTGGCCATACCCTGAAAAAAATCATGCAACGTGCAACATTTATGCAGTGAATGCAAAGGCATTATTCAACATTCATAATGGCTGGAGGTTCGCCCCTCGAAAAAAGGGGGGTTATGTAGAATTACGTATTACTTTCCTTTTAATATCGTTTCGTTCCCTGGTTATATAAGAGTTGCACTGTCTTGTTCGTTTAGGAGCGCGCAAGCGAGTGCGTGCATGCATGCGCACATACACACGATTATATATTATATATGTATATATAGAAATATAGAAATAATCAACACACAATCACGTATGGAACAGAAATAGGTTCCTGACTCACATCAGGATCGAACCCAGGACTTTCACTGAAAGACAAGACCGCTGCCAACCAAGCCACACGATTGAAAGACCTGTGTTCGATCCTGATGTGAGTGAGAAATTTATATATATGTATGTATATATATACATATATAAAATATATATATATATATATATATATATATATATATATATATATATATATATATATATATATATATATATATCTATATATATATATATCATAAAACTCACTCACCTTAATAATCAAAACCCAGCAAAAAAAATAAATAAACCTAATTTTCCCCACCCTTCCCATCCAGGTCTCCTGATGTGATTCTACTTTCATCCCAGTCAGCAGAATATAAAAAAAAAAAAAAAAAAGAAACCCCGTCATCTTTCATCTTGAATATAAAGAACGTGACACAATACAGCTGAGAATATTAATAATCATTCCTATGCTTTTCAAAGGAAGATAAGGGATGGTTCTTTCATGGGCCACAAAGACCTGTCGGAATCTATCGCTCGCTTCCGCCGGTATTAAATTTGTGTTATTTCTGTTTTGTCGTTCTTCGTTTTTCTTGGATGGAGGGAGGGAAAGGGGGAGGGGGGGAAGGGGTGTAATGGGAAAGGGGGAGGGGTGTGAAGGCGATTGGAGGCTAATAGAATCATGAAAATATAAGAGAATGACAAAGAGGTAATTCAGAAGTAACTGAATGCATGTGGAAAAATGTACAAATTTCTTTCTTATTTTTGCTGGTTTACGATACTTACAATTCGCGATTTACGATAGATGAAGGGGAGGGGAAGGGGAGTATAAGGAAAAAGAGGGGGCGTAAAAACGATAAGAAGTTCACGGAATCAAGAAGAGATAGGAGAAGAAGTAACTAAATGCATCTCGATAAGTCTGGAAATATCGTTCCAAATTTTGCAGATTTGCGATTTACGATACTTATATTTCTCTGCTTATGATATAATTGAATGTAATTTCCACCCCACCCCTTCACAACCACACACACACACACACACACACACACACACACACACACACGTAAAATGGGTACTAAAATCGGCCTCTTTCGAAATTTGTCCTTAGCGGCAAAAACAAAATGAAGAATTTTCTTTAAAGCAATTGAAATGAGTGATTATTGTTACGACAAACCACGCAACTATGTAAGGGGTAAATAAAACATTAACTTGAAAAGTAAAGATATCATTATTTGCGTAAAGGGCGGTTGAAATTAGTGATTATTGTTATGGTAAACAGGGAAAATATTTAACAGTAAAGTAGAACAAACTAAAAAAATTACAAATATTATTATTTGCGTATTTTTTCGAGTTTGGTTTTTTGAACAGTTTTATGTGAAAGTTAATGAATAATTTTTGTTCGGGATAACTTTGGCAAGTTTCGTATCAAATAAAAAACAATTTTGTTATAAGAAAAATTTTAGTATAATTCTGGCGATCGTATTTTAATTTTCATTGCCCTTGAATTCTTATTTATTTTTATTTGTCTATATGTAATTTACATTTTTATTTTTATTTCCTTTTCATTTTTATTTATCTTTACATATTTTTATTTCCTCTATTTTTTAAATTGATCTTTAATGGGAAGTCCCTGGTCTTTGATATGTTAGGACTTGAGTTGCATTGACAAAAAAATTGATTAGAAATCTTAGATTCAAATGCATCTAGGAAAGCCACTACATTAGCCTAAATGGCTCTTTGATACTTTCGTTTCCTCATCACGGTTCTATTGCGTTTTCCATTTCGAAGCTCTGTGTAAAAATCATCCAAGTTACTTAAGTCAAGATTCTTCCGATAAATAAGAATAAATATAATTAAAACTGAGAATAACCGAATAAAAAGCATTACAGTCAACAGAACGAAGACAAGGTCACCCCCTTTGTTCTTGCTCTCGCTCGCAAACAGGACTCGACGAATTCGACATAAAGGAAGCCCAGCCGAGCGTCGAAGGGGTCGAGTATCTGTCAATTCGAAAGTTGGAACCGAATCATCCGGATAAGTTCGGGGGATCGACAGGCGCTTGTCTCGTCTGCGGTCATGCATGATTAACGGGGCCTTGAAAGCGAAGGTGTTCGGATCCGTGGCTTTGGCGCTGGATTTGGTTCCTTTCATGGCGTGTCTTTTTTTTTTTTTTTTTTACTTTTTTTTTTATTTAGTAATGGATTTTTCTCCACTTTCAGCTACAGAATTATCTAGTATCACAGCAGACTAGACAAAAGCACAAATAACTATATTTTCTGATTGAATACAAGAATTAAAAGCATTGTTTTTTTTTAGTGCGTTGAAACAAAAACAAGTAAAAAACGGCAATCAGTTTTTCTGTACAGCGTATATTGCTGTAGGAAACTTTCAGCCACGGCCCATGAAACTCTCAGCAGCGTCCCATGAAACTCAGCCACGGTCCGGTGGTGGCCTCTGCCACGGTCCATAAACCTCTTAGCCCGGCCAATGAAACTCAGCCACGGTCCGGTCGTGGCTTCAGCCACGGCCCATGAAACTCTTAGCCGCGGCAATGAAACTCAGCCACGGTCCGGTGGTGTCCTGTGTTGCTGTTACCTATACCGGTGCCAGAATTACGATCATGGCTAACTTTAACCTTGAATAAAATAAAAACTACTGAGGCTAGAGGGTTGCAATTTGGTATGTTTGATGAATGGAGGGTGGATGGTCAACATACCAGTTTGCAGCCCTCTAGCCTCAGTAGTTTTTAAGATCTGGGGGCGAACAGAAAAAAGTGCGCACGGACAGACAAAGCCGGCACAGTAGTTTCCTTTTACAGAAGACAATAAAAATAGGACACAGGAAAAATCCTTAATTGAGCCACGCCACCACCAAAGTAGGAAATAATTCTGCACCACATTATTCTGAAGCTGAAGAATTTGAGAGAATTTTATTCCAGTTTAATCTGAGGTTAGAGAATTTAGGGAATTTTATACCGGGTTAACAAAAATCTAGAGTTTTTGGAAATTATACTAGGTCAGTCTGAGACTTGAGAATTCAAAGAGAATTTGATAAAAGATTAAAATGAGGCAAGAGTATTGAGGGAGGTTTGTATAACAGTTTATTCTTAGGCTATTGAACCTATACAGAATTTAATACAAGGTCAATCTGAGGATACAGAATTTAGAGAGAATTTGATATCAAGCTAATTTGAGGATACAGAATTTAAAGAGTATTTTATATCAAGCTAATCTGAGGATACAGAATTTATAAGGAGTTTTATATCAAGGTAATCTGAGGACACAGAATTTAGAGAGAGTTTTATATCAAGCTAAACTGATGATACAGAATTTAGAGGGAATTTTAAATCAAGCTAAACTGATGATACAGAATTTGAAGGGAATTTTATATCAAGCTGATCTGAGGATACAGAATTTAGAGGGAATTTTATATCAAGCTAATCTGAGGATACAGACTTAGAGAGAATTTTATATCAAGCCAAACTGATGATACAGAATTTAGAGGGAATTTTATATCAAGCTAAACTGATGATACAGAATTTAGAGAGAATTTTATATCAAGCTAATCTGAGGATACAGATTTAGAGAGAATTTTATATCAAGCCAAACTGATGATACAGAATTTAGAGAGAATTTTATATCAAGCTAAACTGATGATACAGAATTTAGAGAGAATTTTATATCAAGCTAATCTGAGGACACAGAATTTAGAGAGAGTTTTATATCAAGTTAATCTGAGGATACAGAATTTAGATAAAAAAATATACCAGGGTATTTTGAGCCTAAAATTTAGAGGTAATATCATTAAAATTTAATGTTAATATAAGGTTACAGAATTTAGAGATTTTTATATCAAGTTAATTTGAGGCTGCAGAATTTATAGAGAATTTTGTATCAAATGAATCTGATGCTAGAATTCACAGACAAAATATATCAGGATTTAGATATAATTTCATACATGGTTCAATCTGAGGCTAGGAAATTCAAAGAGAATTTTATATCTAGGTAATCTGAGGTTACAGAATTTATAGAGAATTTTATATCAAGTTAATCTGAGGTTAGAAAATTCAAAGAGAATTTTATATCAAGCTAATCTGAGGATACATAATTCAGAGAGAATTTTATATCAAGCTAATCAGAGACTTTAAAATTCAAAGAGAATTTGATATCAAGTTAATCTGAGGCCTGAGAATTTATGCAGAGAATTTGATATCAAGTTAATCTGAGACCACAAAATTCAAAGGGAATTTTATATTAAGCTAATCTGAGGCCACAAAATTCAAAAAGAATTTTATATCAAGTTAATCTGAGACCACAAAATTCAAAGAGAATTTGATATCAAGTTAATCTCAGGCCACAAAATTCAAAGAGAATTTTATATTAAGCTAATCTGAGACCACAAAATTCAAAGAGAATTTGATATCGAGTTAAACTGAGACCACAAAATTCAAAGAGCATTTTACATCAAGTTAATCTGAGACCACAAAATCCAAAGAGCATTTGATATCAAATTAATCTGAGGCTAGAAAATTTAATGCAGAGAATTTGAGCAAAAATGCTCACTTAACACACACACACGCGACGAAGCCGTAGGGAACATTCCAGCCCCACTTCGGATGACAAGAGCAATTCCTTCCGGCGCTAATTTCTGGAGCGTTTGTCGCTTCCACACCTCGAGTTAATGCATCTGCATTCTGGGCTGATAAGCTGAGAGAGAGAGAGAGAGAGAGAGAGAGAGAGAGAGAGAGAGAGAGAGAGAGAGAGAGAGAGAAAAGAGGCTAATCCGTATGACCTTGAATAGAAATAGAATATGTGCATATTAGTTTCATTCAGTATAACGACAAAATGAGAGAGAGAGAGAGAGAGGTTCTTGCTTTTCTGCCTCTTATTTATTCTTTTTTCTTAATTCTAAAATGACGTTCATGCAAGAGAAATATTATGGGAATGGTAATAATAATAATAATAATAATAATAATAATAATAATAATAATAATAATAAGGGGAAGAATAATATTTAATAATAATAATAATAATAATAATAATAATAATAATAATAATAGAAGGGAGATATGGCATGATTGATAGAGATTGAGTTGCCAGAGATATTTTAAATAATAATAATCTCTAATAATAATCTCTCTCTCTCTCTCTAATAATAATAATTAATTAGTATTAGTTCGATGGAGTTGAGGGACAATAGTGGCATGGCTGAAACATCCATTCACCTCTCTCTCTCTCTCTCTCTCTCTCCTTGGAAGACCTGAGTCGTCATTTCAGTTATGATAATATAGAGATATTAAACCTTGCCATTTAAAGAATTACGACAGTAACAAATTGCTCTCTCTCTCTCTCTCTCTCTCTCTCTCTCTCTCTCTCTCTCTCTCTCTCTCTCTCTCTCTCTCTCTCTCCTTGGAAAACCTAAGCCCTCATTTCAGTTATGAAAATAATATAGCGATATTAAACCTTGGCATTTATGGAATTACAACAGTAACAAAATTGCTCTCTCTCTCTCTCTCTCTCTCTCTCTCTCTCTCTCTCTCTCTCTCTCTCTCTCTCTCTCTCTCTCTCTCTCTCTCTCTCTCCCCTTGGAAAACGTAAGTCGTCATTTCAGTTATGAAAATAATATAGAGATATTAAACCTTGGCATTTATAGAATTACAACAGTAACAAAATTGCTCTTCTCTCTCTCTCTCTCTCTCTCTCTCTCTCTCTCTCTCTCTCTCATTGGATTTCTACTTTATAAGGTTTAATAACGGTTAGAAGTCATGGCTGGTGGTCTTGGAGTTGATAAATAAATGGTTTATTAGCATAGTGTTACATGATTTATCATATAAACATTGCTCATTCCAACATTATTTATCATCATTACTATATATATGTATCATTATTTAATTCTTTGAATTAAAATTATTGATATAATCCATCAAACTGAAACTCAGGTAATGCCTGCTTTTCCAACACTAGTGGATCCAGGGGGCTGGGGGGCACCTGGGCACGTGTCCCCCCGTGAAAAAAATGACAAATAATAATAATGAAGATTTAGATAATAATAACATAAAAGAGAAATATAAAAATGGGAAAAAATAAAGAATCTATTTTAGAAATAATTTTAAAATTGAGAGAGAGAGAGAGAGAGAGAGAGAGAGAGAGAGAGAGAGAGAGAGAGAAATATATATGTATACGAAAATTGGTGCCCCCCCCCACCGCCCATGAAATTCTCTAAATCCCCTAGTGTTTTCCAGGCATGTAGACTTTACTTAAGTTAATTTCATTTATTTTGTTAAACTGAAATATAAATATCAATGAAAACATAGTATCTCTTACATATCTGTTTGGTCGTAGTTATGACGTCATATATTCATTTACGTCATCGCTTTGGAGTAAGGAATATTATTAGAGACCAGTACAAATATAGGTCTTCAGTATATATCAATCTATGGTGTACGATAATTTAAGGTAAAAAAAATGGTTGATACATTTATCATAACAAGAATATATCTTACGTCATTTACCAAAAAAAATTAGATATATTTGTAACGACAGACATACAGATATATTTATAGTTACGAGAGTAATTGTATTTAGTTAGATTGTCGATTAATTTTCATTAGCCAGTTTAGTTTATATATATATATATATATATATATATATATTATATATATATATATATATATATATATATATATATATATATATATATATATATATATATATATATATATATATGTATATAGTTATATATTCCAGTCTGCAAAATTGCTGTTGTATAATATAGATGTATTTATAGTTTCAAATATATAGATACATTTATAGTTATAAATATATAAACACTTAAACCTGTTAATGTAATACTTATATCACTACGAGATTACATCAGATCTGCAGTTTGAAAACCATCGATTTATTTAGTGGCAAAAAACACAGGTACATTTTATTATGAAGTTCATAAATGCATTTCCTGTCACAGCATTACAGCTACATTTACGGCAAGTGAGATAAGGGTATATTTTCTGTTACAAAATATTTATGTACCCACAGTTTAAAAAAAAACATACTTGCAACGAGACAGTGTTATTACAAAATATTAATGAATTAACAGTAAAACAAAAATTTTGTTACAAATGGCAGGTACATTTTCATCTACATAATATTCATGTATTTAGAGAAAAAAAAAAATTATAGACACTTACAAAAACAAAAAAACAATGGGACTGAGCACAAACGATTTCCACAAACACTCGATGCAATCTCGCATCTAATGGACAAACATTCTCTCCTGATTTAAAAAAAAAAAAAAAAAAAAAAAAAAAAAATTTTAAATGAATCCGATGAACGCAGTATTTCTACCCCCCGAGGTTGACAAAAGAATTCCAGTCGCTGATTTTCGCACCCAAAAAAACTCTCCGATTTGGCCAAATCGGGGATTTTTTTTTTTTTTTTTTTTTTTTTGCTTTTGTTGTTTTTTGAACGCGATTGGCCCAAGAGGACAAGAGGATACTAATCACTGCCTCGTCAAATGAAAACATTTTGTGATTCGTCGACGCAGGCAAACATTTTCCATTCGTTTATCACGGCTGATTACATGTGCGGATTATTGGTTTCTTTTTTATCTGTTGAGGTGGTATTTTAATGTGGTTTTTTTAATGTGTTTTTTAATGTGTTTTTTTTTTAGTCGTTTATCTTTTTTTGGTATGACAGCTCGTTCAATACGGAACAGTGATTCATGAGAAGAGATCTCTTAGATAGCAGATACTTTTACTTGTATGTATTTGTATATGTGTATGTATATATACATATATACACATATGCATGTATATTATTAGGCCAGATACGTTTATCATGTATAATTTCCTTTAGCTGTAAGTTACTTCCAAGGTAAAAGGGAATTCGAAATTAATAGGTATTTGTGTCTTCATCTTTGAGAATATTGAAAAAAAAAGTCACGTTTGAATTAGTGATAAAACTATCATGTTTTATATATATATATATATATATATATATATATATATATATACAAAATGATATAATAGATAGATAGATAGATAGATAGATAGATACATAGATAAATAGATAGATAGATAGATAGATAGATAGATATCTTGAATAGATAGATATCTTGAATAGATGGAAAGATATATATTAGTAATTCAATCGAATATATATATATATATATATATATATATATATATATATATATATATATATATATATATATATATATATATATATATATATACATACATACATACATACATACATGCATACATACATACATACATACGTACACAGACAGATAGCTCAGATACATAGACGGACACATCAGCAACTCAGCCAAACTCAATGATCCCCAAAGAGACGGCATCTTTAACACCACCCGTCTTCTTCATGTCCCCAGAAGCCACTCCTCCTCCTCCTCCTCCTCCTCCTCCTCCTCCTCCTCCTCCTCCTCCTCCTCCTCCTCCTCCTCCTCCTCCTCCTCCTCCTCCTCCTCCTCCTCGTCTTCGCCTCCGTCAGATCTTAAAGTTATAACGATTTGGCGGAGTCTTTAAGCCTTTCATTTTCCGGTCCAGTGACCCAGGTGCAGTCGAACTTTTCCTTCGCTCTTGTCAGGGGGTTTTTGGGGTGAACTAGTTTGCTTGGTTTTTTAATTGGGGGGGATTATTTTCGCTTCCAGGGGTCGCTGGTAGTCTCGTCGATTGGACAATTTCTCGCTCGGGATACTTTGTGGTTTTAGTCTCGCGTGAAAGGAAACTATTGTACCGGTTTTGTCTGTCCGCCCCCGGATCTTAAAAACTACTGAGGCTAGAGGGCTGCAAATTGGTATGTGGATCATCCGTCCTCCAGTCATCAAACATACCAAATTGCAGACCTCTAGCCTCAGTGGTTTTTATTTTATTGAAGGTTAAAGTTAGCCATAATCGTGCGTCTGGCAACGAGGCGTGGCTGAACGCTTCATGGGCCTCAGCTCATACAGCATTATATGCTCTACAAGAAAACTCGATGGCTCCGAAGAAACTTCGGCGCATTTTTTACTTGTTTTGTATTTTAAAATCTATGGAAATTTTCGGTAATGCTTTGTATTTTCCTGTATTTTTTACCCCGGAGAAATTAAAATTTGTATTCGTATCTATAGATGAATTTTATTTATACTCTGTAGCTATTTTTTTTTGTCTGGGGAACTTGAAGGCTGATAACCGTATCTGTAAATGATTTTATTTTTTTAATATTTGTGTTTCGATCATTTGTGTTTTTCTTTACTTTGTAATTCCTTGTATTTCTGTACCTTCAGTCCAAGGAAACTGAAAGGTTGATGATCTTATTAGTATATTATTTCATTGCTCTAATATTTTGTATTTTTGTAATTTTAGAGTCATGGCATTGAAAGGTCTGATATTCCTATTAGTAGATAATTCCATTTCTGTATCTTTTCTCCAGAAAAACTGGGAGGTTGAGAATCTCATCAGTGAATTATTTTCGTAATATTTTGTGTTTTTAGTTTTGGGAAATTGAAAGGTTGATATTCATTTCATTTTTGTAACAATGTATTTTTGTATCTTTGTCCTAAAGAAACTGAAAGGTTCATAGCCCAATTAGTAAATCATTTAATTTTTGTAATACTTTGTATTTTCTTATTTTTAGTGTGAAGAAATTGGTGTATCAGTGTACATTCTCAAATGAATGACGGAAGAGAGAGAGAGAGAGAGAGAGAGGAGAGAGAGAGAGAGAGAGAGAGAGAGAGAGAGAGAGAGAGATATAAACCACGTTCATGATCTCCACAGAAAAGACAACGAAACCTCCTCACAGCAGCTTTGACACAGCAAAAACAAATCTCCTCACAGCAGAAGCTTTGGCACAGCAAAAACAAATCTCCTTACAGCAGAAGCTTTGGCACAGCAAAAACAAATCTCCTCACAGCAGAAGCTTTGACCCACAAATACAGATCTCCTCACAGCAGCTTTGACACAGCAAAAACAGATCTCCTCACAGCCAGAAGCTTTGACACAGCAAATACAAATCTCCTCACAGCAGAAGCTTTGACCCACAAATACAGATCTCCTCACAGCAGCTTTGACACAGTAAAAACAGATCTCCTCACAGCAGCAGCAGCAGTTTTGACACAGCAAAAACAGATATCCTCACAGCAGCTTTGACACAGCAAAAACAGATCTCCTCACAGCAGAAGCTTTGACGCAGCAAAAACAAATCTCCTCACAGCAGCTTTGACACAGGAAAAACAAATCTCTTCACAGCAGCTTTGACACAGGAAAAACAAATCTCTTCACAGCAGTTTTGAAACAGCAAAAACAGATCTCCTTACAGCAGTTTTGACGTAGCAAAAATAAATTTCCTCACAGCAGCAGCTTTGACACAGCAAATACAAATCTCCTCACCGCAGAAGCTTTGACACAGCAAATACAGATCTCCTCACAGCAGCTTTGACTGTACAAAAACAGATCCCCTGAAAGCAGTTTTGACACAGCAAAAACAAATCTCCTCACAGCAGTTTTGACACAGCAGAAACAGATTTCTCACAGCAGCAGCAGAGTTTTGACACAGCAAAAACAAATCTCCTCACAGCAGTTTTGACACAGCAAAAACAGATTTCCTCACAGCAGCAGCAGCAGCAGCAGTTTTGACACAGCAAAAACAAATCCTCGCTCTGATAATATAATGAAAACGCCAAAACTCCAAACTCTCTTTTAAGTAAACCAGACTAATCTTGCAATTTCCTTGCATGAGCTTCGACATTGCACCGGCTGTTATTGCAATGACTTCTGCACAAAAGTTTTCCACCCCCCCCCCCCCAAAAAAAAAAAAGCAAATAAGCGGACCGCGTTTGGCTGGCCGCATCTAAATAGGTTTGTTGTTAGACTAGACCGCTTACTGGTGCATTTCTTCTTATCCGCCAGCGCTTTCTGTTTTTCATGCGTGGGAATCAATATACTTTGGAAAGGGATTGTCAAGGGTTTCTGCGCTTAGACTTGTGTATATATATATATATATATATATATATATATATATATATATATATATATATATATATATATATATATATATATATATATATATATATATATATATATATACTCATATATATATATACAACTGAATCACGAAAATATGGAACGTAATGAATATATAAATAAAGATAAAATCCACGAAGGAACGGCAATACTGGAGTGCTGCAGAGGCCTTTCGACGCTAGGTCCTTTACTTAGCAGACTGAAGAAATATAAAAGTAAGTTTACAAAGAAAGCTCATATAATCCCCATGTCATTTATAAGAGCTTTCTTTGTAAACTTATTTTTATATTTCTTCAGTCTGCTAAGTAAAGGACCTAGCGTCGAAAGGCCTCGCAGCACTCCAGTGTTTCTGTTTCCCTCGTGATTTTATTTTATATATATATATATATATATATATATATATATATATATATATATATATATATATATATATATATAGAATATATATATATAGTTCTTTATAATAGTTGATCTTATATAGAACTCAACAACTTACCAGTCTGGTGTAAGGTGTAAAGGCCCACAATAAGACCTGAAAATCAACAGGGGTTAGGAAGACAAACATCAGTGTTTAGTTTTCTGAGAAGAAAACTTTTATGGTCCGCACTTTTTATCCGCCCTCAGATCTTAAAAACTGATGAGGCTAGAGGGCTGCAAATTGGTATGTTGGTCATCCACCGTCCAGTCATCAAGCATACCAAATTGCAGCCCTCTAGCATCAGCATTTTTTATTTTATTTAAGGTTAAAGTTAGCCATAATCGTGCGTCTGGCAACGATATATGATATGCCACCACCGGGCCGTGGTTAAAGTTTCAGGGGCCGCGGCTCATGCAACATTATCCGAGACCACCGAAAGGTAGATCTATCTTCGGAGGCCTTGATTATACGCTGTAGCGGCCGTACAGAAAACTCGATTACGCCGAAGAAACTTCGGCGCATTTTTTTATTGTTTTATGTTTTTAGATAATTCTGTAATGTCCTATTAAGCCTGACTGGTCTTAGAGAATTGTGTAATATATCGAGCATGCGCAAAAGGATTGCTTTTAAATTCTGCCAAATCGTATGGTCTAGCTCGTCTGTACATGGCACTAGGAAAGGTATCTCTTGGCTTGCCCAAAGAGGAGTTTTTCTTTTGTCTAGCCTAGGAACCGTCTTCTTGCTTGTAAGAACTATTTATGTTTTTCAAAGAAATTTGTGCTGGGCTTGAGAAGAAATGTGCGTCATGCCCGAGAAGAACTTTTTCTTGCCTAAGAAGCATCAGCTGACTTGCCTAAGTGCTGCTTCAGGTTTGCTTGGGAGAGATATCTTGCCTCAGAAGAACTTTTTCTTTTTGACTTTGCTTCAGGCTTGCTTGGGAGAGATGTCTTGCCTGAAAAGAACTTTTTTCCTTGCCCCAGAAGCATCAGCTGACTTGCGTAAGAGTGCTTCAGGCTTGCTTGGGATAGATATCTGTCTTGCCTGAGAGGGAATTTCTGTTTTGCCTAAGAAGAGATTTGTCTTGCCTAAAGAGAAGTTTCCGTTTCCTTGATGGCACAGTTTTCTTGCCTAAGAAGAAATTTATTCTGTCTTTCCTAAGCAGGGATTTTTGTCCTGCTTAAATAGATTTTGGTCTTGCCTTAATTTCTGTCTTGTCTGAGAAGACCTTTCTGTTTTGCCTGAGAAGAAATTTCAGTCTTGCCTAGGAATGGATTTGTGTCTCATCTAAGAAGAAATTTCTGTCTTGCCTGAGAGGACCTTTCTGTTTTGCCTTAAAAGAAATCTCAGTCTTGCCTAAGAATGGATTTGTGTCTTATCTAAGAAGAAATTTCTGTCTTGCCTGAGAAGACCTTTCTGCTTTGCCTGAGAAGAATTTCTGTCTTGCCTGAGAAGAACTTTCAGTCTTGCCTAAGAAGAAATCTCTGTCTCAGCCAGCAAGAGACTGAAAAGAGCTTTTAGACAATTGTAGACATTTAAATAGACGTCTATATCTAAAGAAGTCTAGATACCTTGAGACACGCAAAAGCAATTTCGAACCAGGAATCTTCCCCTTTCCAGAAAAAAAGCTTTTAGACATTTGTAGACATTTATAGACGTGAATGTCTAAAGACGTCTAGATGCCTTGAGCCACGCGAGAGCAATTCCGAAGCCAGGAAGCGAGGAGGTCGGAGGCTACGAGGTCAAACGTCGAGGAGTTATTGAAGCAGCTGGAACCCGATTGTGCGCCTCTGGACCGTGGCCTGAGGGAGGCGACGTGACTGAAGGGTCCTGGAAAAGTCTGGAATCTGGAACTGCCGCAATGTTTCCTTCGTGGTGATGAGTTCGCTTGCGGACGACCTCTCCTGGAAGCGCGGGATGATGTAGGTGATAGCTTTCTCTCTCTCTCTCAGTTGCTTTGCTTTATCAGAAAAAACTACTGTATAAAAATGATGAAATGTGCCACAATCACATAAAAATAAAACGAGAGAGAGAGAGAGAGAGAGAGGTGAATCTCTCTCTCTCTCTCTCTCTCTCTCTCTCTCTCTCTCTCTCTCTCTCTCTCTCGTGTTTTATCTTTTTGCGATTGTGGAACATTTCATCGCTTTTATTCAGTAACTCTTTTTCTCATAAATATCTTTCGGGGGAGGGAGAGAGAGAGAGAGAGAGAGAGAGAGAGAGAGAGAGAGATTTCTACTGTAATGTAACAGATTTATAATTTTTACCTCAAGAATTTATGAGACAGACAGACAGAGAGAGAGAAAGATCTGGTCTCTCTCTCTCTCTCTCTCTCTCTCTCTCTCTCTCATGTCTTTTATCGCATTGTGATTATGGTAAATTTAATCATTTTTATTCAGTAGTTTTCTCTCAAAACAAACCGACAAATTTCTGTCCGCGAGAGAGAGAGAGAGAGAGAGAGAGAGAGAGAGAGAGAGAGAGAGAGAGAGAGAGAGAGAGAGGAATAAAAAAGCACGACCTAATCTCGAATTCACGTTCCATTCATGTACCACATCCGGCGAGCGTTATCCCGGGGTACTGAATATTTATCCCAATTAATTATTCATAAACCTGATTAATGCCATTGCATATGCACAAACAGCACAGAATGATAACAACAAAGAAACAAGTAAAAAATGCGCCGAAGTTTTTGGGCGCAATCGAGTTTTCTGTGCAGCGTCTAATCGAGGCCACCGAAAACAGATCTATCTTTCGGTGGTCTCGGTATAATGCTTAATGAGCCGCGGTCCGTGAAGCTTTAACCACTGCCTTGTGGTGGCCTATCCTATATCGTTGCCAGAGGCACGATTATGGCTAACTTTAACCTTAGATAAAATAAAAACTACCGAGGCTAGAGGGCTGCAATTTGGTATGTTTGATGATTGGAAGGTGGATGATTAGCATACCAAACCTGAAAGTTTCAAAGGGGTCAAAGAATCAGCTGGTTTTTAAATCCCAAAAATGATATTTGGAAAAACGTAAAGAAGTAAAGGTGTTACGAGCATAATGCAAGTAAAAGGAAGAGTTTATATAAGAAAGCTATTATTATTAGTATATTAGTAGCAGAAGAAATACTAATAGGAGCTATTAGCTGTTTTACTGAATATTAGTCAACTGATGGCATATGATGTTAATAACATTGTCCTGAATTGGTTGCCAGTGATAAAAATATTAACTCTCTCTCTCTCTCTCTCTCTCTCTCTCTCTCTCTCTCTCTCTCTCTCTCTCTCTCTCATTATAATGCAAAATAAAGTTATTTCTTCACGAATCTCTCTCTCTCTCTCTCTCTCTCTCTCTCTCTCATTATAATGCAAAATAAAGTTATTTCTTCACGAATCTCTCTCTCTCTCTCTCATTATAGTGCAAAGTAAAATTATTTCTTCACGAATCTCTCTCTCTCTCTCTCTCTCTCTCTCTCTCTCTCTCTCTCTCTCTCTCTCTCTCATTATAATAAATATAATCATTTCTTCATGGAATCTCTCTCTCTCTCTCTCTCTCTCTCTCTCTCTCTCTCTCTCTCTCTCTCTCTCTCTCTCTCTCTCTCTCTCCTTATAATAAATATAATCTTGTCTTCATGGATCTCTCTCTCTCATTATAATAAATATAATAATTTCTTCATAGACTCTCTCTCTCTCTCTCTCTCTCTCTCTCTCTCTCTCTCTCTCTCTCTCTCTCTCTCTCTCTCTCTCTCTTGGTTGAACAATAAAGCAGCTTCTTTGTTTATTTTGTTTACAATTTCTCTATTGTTCTGTTGTTGTTCCAGGATGCATTCTGTTTGCTCTGAACTAATTACGTTCTTTGCAGTGACTTTTCTCTATTTGTTTTTACAAAGTTACCTTCTTTTGTCTCTTATACCAATAACTTTTTTTTTTTTTTTTTAGAATTTTCAATTTGTCAGTAAATTTTTTTTATTTATTTTTCTTTTCATTATTATACGAGAATACATTTTTTCATTATACTCGAGGATACATTTATCTCGAATTCATCATTGGCTGTCTGTCAGCCCATATAATGTTCCTGTACCTTCCTAAGTCTTTCCTAAATCTCTCTCTCTCTCTCTCTCTTCTCTCTCTCTCTCTCTCTCTCTCTCTCTCTCTCTCATTATAATGCAAAATATAATTGTTCCTTCACGGAATCTCTCTCTCTCTCTCTCATCATAATACAAAATATAATTATCCCGTCACGGAATATCTCTCTCTCTCTCTCTCTCTCTCTCATTATTATAATGCAAAATATAATTCTTTCTTCACGAATCTCTCTCTCTCTCTTTCATTATAATGCAAAATATAATTATTTCTTCACGAATTTCTCTCTCTCTCTCTCTCTCTCTCTCTCTCTCTCTCTCTCTCTCTCTCTCTCTCTCTCTCTCTCTCTCTCATTACATTAGTACAGTATTTTCATATGATCTCCCACCTGGCATTCGTCACACCTCTGGAAGGTGACGCCACGATTTTAAAAAATGACAAAAATCCCAGAATTCTAAGAGATAGCAGTGTGTCCCTTTAAGCAATATACTCGTATGTCGCGGACTTCTTTTCAAATGCTAAGTAATGAAATAGAGTCAAGAAAAACGACTAATTCCTCAACATCAAATTAACAAGAACGACAAAAGATGGTTTCAGGTAGCGACAGGTAACAAAAAAAAGACTGAAGAGGTATATTAGTTGAATGTTCGAGTTCAGACTTGTTTCGCAATATGCTCTCCGTTTAGTGAGATTCTCTCTCTCTCTCTCTCTCTCTCTCTCTCTCTCTCTCTCTCTCTCTCTCTCTCTCTCTGTCATTATAAAACACAATATAATTAGTTCTTCACAGAATCTCTCTCTCTCTCTCTCTCTCTCTCTCTCTCTCTCTCTCTCTCTCTCTCTCTCTCTCTCTCTCAGTAGCAATATCGGCGCAAATATACTTACAACAAAAAGGTGAAAAAAAACCAAAGCAAGAACAGCTCTCTCTCTCTCTCTCTCTCTCTCTCTCTCTCTCTCTCTCTCTCTCTCTCTCTCTCTCTCTCTCTCTCTCTCCCAGAAATATCACAGCTGACTCCCACTTGAACCTCAATGACGCAACTGTCATTACTGCACAGACCTTTCAAAGAGAGAAAGGAGAAGAAGAGAAAGTCATCTCATTAAGACCAGGAGATACTCCTCTCCTCCCCCTCTCTCTCTCTATACCTCCCTCACTCCCTCCCTCTCTCCTTACTCCTGTGGGTGAGGAGATAGGGTTGGAGGAGGAGGAGGAGGTGAGAGAGAGAGGGGTGGGGTGTTGCAACAGCGCGCAATTTGTCCCTGGTTGAATTAAAGGGTCCCGCCATGACACCACTTATCACTTCGTCAGCGTCTTAAACAGGTCCCCGTCGGGTGCTTGCGTTGCTTGCGTTGCTTGCTTGCTGTTTTTGGGGGCGTGGGGGTGTTGGGGGCGTTTAGGAAAGAGAGGTCAAGATTCGCATTTATAGTCAGAGAGAGAGAGAGAGAGAGAGAGAGAGAGAGAGAGAGAGAGTTAAGAGAGAGAGAGATTTCTTGAGGTTAAATTTCTTGATAGATTTTGTTTGTGTCTTAATTGCAGGAATGTTTTTACCTTTGGCATTTCTTGGTTTAGGTTAAATTTCTTGATAGTTCTGTTGCATTTATATATATATATATATATATATATATATATATATATATATATATATATATATATATATATATATATATATATATATATATATATATACTGCATTTATATATAAATGTTTACCTTCAGCATTTCTTAATGTACACCACATTCCTTTTCATAGCGAGTTAATTCCTGAATGTTTTTTTTTATAGATGTTTATTTTATGTTTTTAATCATTACATTTAATCATTTTGTTGTTTCTTTCATAATTACAGAAATGACTCCGTTTAGCATTTCTCTATTGAACTTGCACTCCCTAAATTTCTGCGTTGTTCTTGTCATTTAAATCGAGGTAAAATTGTGAATATTTTTGTCATTATTTATGCTTCCTCACAATCAAATTTCATACTTTTGGGGTTCCTTTACTCAAGTTAGATCTTATAATATTCCTAATTCGTTCCTTTTTCTGTGTTTGTTTCCCTTAAAGTATTTTTTCTGTCAATTTTTTTTTATACAAGTATTTTCAACACTTTCAAATATCATCTCTCACGTAGTTTTTTCATATCACAAATATTTTCCTTTTATACAGTTTTCTGTAAAAGAAAACTATTGTGCCGGCTTTGTCTGTCCGTCCGCACTTTTTTCTGTCCGCACTTTTTCTGTCCGACCTCAGATCTTAAAAACTACTGAGGTTAAACGGCTGCAAACTGGTTTGTTGATCATCCACCTTCCAGTCATCAAACATACCAAATTGCAGCCCTCTAGCCTCTGTAGTTTTTATTTTATTTAAGGTGAAATTGAGCCATAATCGTGCTTCTGGCAACAATATAGGATAGACCACCACCGAGACGTGGTTAAAGCTTCACTGGCCGCGGCTCAGACAGCATTACACCGAGACCACTAAAAGATAGATCTGTTTTCGGTGGCCTTGATTATACGCTGTAGCGGCTGTACAGAAAACTCGATTGCTCTGAAGAAACTTCGGCGCATTTTTTTTTACTTGTTTTGTGTTTGTTTTGCTTTCAGAAAAATCCCAGGGCGTCCACTGACCCACCACCTGTCAATAAGCTGTCAACTGTCTGTCTTTTCCCTGTCCAATTTTGTTTCTCTTGTGAGTGAATCATTTCATGTTCATGTCTTGCGTCAAGGTCAGTTTTTCTCTCTCTCTCTCTCTCTCTCTCTCTCTCTCTCTCTCTATATATATATATATATATATATATATATATATATATATATATATATATGTATATTTATATATATATCTATATATATCTATATATATATATATATATATATATATATATATATATATATATATATATGTATATTTATATATATATATATATATATATATATATATATATATATATATATATATATATATATATCTATATATATATATATATATATATATATATATATATATATATATAGAGAGAGAGAGAGAGAGAGGAGAGAGAGAGAGAGAAATGAATAGAACAGATTTTCATGAGAAAGTAAGTTCAAATTTACACAACAGAGAGAGAGAGAGAGAGAGAGAGAGAGAGAGAGAGAGAGAGAGAGAGAGAGAGAGAGAAATGAATAGAACAGATTTTCATGAGAAAGTAAGTTCAAATTTACACAACAACGAGAGAGAGAGAGAGAGAGAGAGAGAGAGAGAGAGAGAGAGAGAGAGAGAGAGAGAGAGAGAGAGAGAGAAATGAATAGAACAGATTTTCATGAAACGGAGTAATTTCAAATTTACACAGCTAGAGAAAATTAGAAAAAAAGTGTAATGAGAATTGGGGAAACCAAAAGCAAGGAAAAAATTCCAAAATACAAGGTAAAATTTTCCTTATAGGGCAAAGTAGGTTTCATTTTACAAGTGGACAGAAAATTAGGAAATAATAAATTTTCCTTGAGATATGGTGAGTTGGTGCTTGCAAGCAGATAAGAAAATAGTCAATAAAAAAGTTCCTTTAAGAAAAGGCAATTCGAGTTTGATAAAACTATATCAAAAATAATAGAAAATTGGATATTGAATTTTCACAAAGTTACAATAAGTTAAAGTTTTGCAGATCTGGTAAAAAAAGAAGTTGAATTCATTTTCCTGAAGCCAGTTCAGTTAAAAATTGCAATTCTGAAGAAAGATTTCACTCTGGTTCCTGAAATTAGAATAATGTGAATCTTAAAAGGAAAAAAGAAAACTTCATTTATTTTCCTGAATAGAGTAAATTCAAGTTTATAAGTCGTCAAAAGAAAACTTTTATTTTCCTGAAGTTAGAGTAAGTTAAGTTTGTAAATCTTAAGAAAAAAATGGAAACTTCATTCATTTTCCTGAAGTTAGAGTAAGTTCAAGTTTGTAAATCTTAAGAAAAAAGAAATTATATTCATATTCCTGGAATTAGAGTAAATTCGAGTTTGTCAGTCTAAATAAAAAAGAAAAGAAACTTCATTCATTTTCCTGGAATTTGAGTAAATTCAAGTTCCTAAACCCACTACCTCCCTGAAGAAATTGTATCTTAAGTTACCAAGTCTTGACAGAGGGTTAGAAAACAACACCAGAGTCTCCTGAAGCCGAGGTTTTATCTCGCGTCTCCCAAAATCCCACAAGGAGAGAGAGAGAGAGAGAGAGAGAGAGAGAGAGAGAGAGAGAGAGAGAGAGAGCAGAAGAAGAAGAAGAAGATCGAGCAATCATCCCTAAATCACCCCGAACTGAATATAGACAGGGCTGTCTGTCCCTTAACCCGGGAGCGCAAAATGTTTATGCATACCCGCCCGAGTGTCAACACCCCGAGATGCACGACCCGAATATTGATGGGCCGTTACAAAGAGACTGGATTTACCGAAGCTTCGAAGCCCCGAGAGTCGTGTTCGAGAGGAAACGGCGAATTCAATTTGCAACGGGAACGATGTTGTCGGCAATCATTGTTCGCCGGAGGGGGCGTTCCGTTGGGGGGAATCCTTTCACGGTCCTTGAGAGTTGACTCTACGGAATCACAGTTCTTTGGGATTCGTACGGAATGTGAATTGATCCTATGGGTGAGACCTTTATAGTTTGTAGGAATTGACTCTACAAAATCATGTTTTATCAAGATTTATACGGAATGTATATTGATTCTATGGGTAAATCCTTTTATAGTCTTTGTGAATTGACTCTACAGAATCATATTTTATTAGGATATAAAAAGAATATGTATTGATTCTATAGTTGAATCCTTTTACAGCTTTTGGGAATTTACAATACAAAACCAAGTTCTTTTGGGATTTATAAAGAATGTGCATTGTTCCTATGACTAAATCCTTTATAGTCTATATCAATTGACTCTTCAAATTCATATATTGATAGGTTGAATCCTCTCATAGCCTTTGTGAATTGACTACAAAATCATTATTAGGATTTTTAAAAACGTGTATTGATCCGATGGCTAAATCCTTTACAGTCTATATTAATCACCTCTGCAGAATTGCCATTTGCTAGGATTTATAGGATTTATATAAAGAACGCGTGTTAATCCCACGGTTGAATTGTACTTAACTGGAAAATCGCCACTTACCAGGATTTAGAAACATCTCATCTTGATACAGTCATTATTATTATTATTATTATTATTATTATTATTATTATTATTATTATTATTATTATTATTATTATCATCATCCTGGTATTAGAGACAGCATTAATCTTGCTGTCATGGAGACCAATGGTCCCCAGGCACCATAGATAAAATTAAGATATGGCGTCATAAAGAAAATAGTGATTTTCTAGGGTCATAAAGAAAATGATTTCCACGAATTTCTTCAATAAAACATTAGCATGTAGTCGTTTGCTTATTCCGTTTGCATCAAGCAGAAAAACTCTTGGTTAGTATTTAGAATCGTTTCTCTTTTGCTTAAGATTTCATTCAACCGTCATTGCATTCACTCTAAAGCTTGTTACCCCTCAGAGGGGTAGTGTCGCCAGTGCACCTTGTGCGGTGTACTGTAGGCATTGCTAAAGGTTCTTTGCAGTGTCCCTTCTTTAGTCTTTAGGCCCTAGCTTTGCCCCTTTCCCTTTCTGTTCCTTTTATCTTCCATTTGCTATCCTCCATTCATATATATATATTTATCTTCCATTTGCTATCCTCCTATCTTAACACACACACATATATATATATATATATATATATATATATATATATATATATATATATATATATGTGTGTGTGTGTGTGTATATATAAAATATACATATATATACATATATAAAATATATATAATATATATATATATATATATATATATATATATATATATATATATATATATATATATATATATATATATGCAGTAGTGCATATATGCATAATTCTTTCCACATGACCAATGATGAAACAGTAACTCTGTTTTCCATCAAAATAATCCTTTGCTTCCAACGCACCACAGAACCGCACTTACTGAGCTGTCAAGAGCATGATTTTTTTTTTTTTTTCTTTTCCTTTTTGTTTTTTGTAGTTGTGTAATTCCTGGTTTGACGGCAACGACGAAAATCAACAAATATCAAAGGTAATACTGACCTTTATGCTCTCAAGTCACTTAAATCCTTGTAATGCAAGGGCTGAAACAGCCACAGTGTGTCCTTCTAAACTGAATGATCTAGTTTGATCCCTGACCTACGGAAAGCAAGTCTGTTCACTGTACTACAGAAGTTTACAAATTAAAAAAATATGTAGACAAAATTTTCAACACGCTTTTATTGAAATGCACTGAAAAGTACTAAATAATCTTTTGAGACACAACAGGATTTTCTTAAAATTAATCATGACTACAAAAATAAGAGCGTGAGGGCCAAGCATGGAAGGAAATGCTACAAGAAAAGAAATATATATATATATATATATATATATATATATATATATATATATATATATATATATATATATATATATATATATATATATATATATATATATATATATATATATTTTTTTTTTTTTTTTTTTTTTTTTAGCATTTCCTTCCATGTTTGGTGCCCACGATTTTATTTTTGGAGAAATGATTAATTGTAAGAAAATCCTGGTGTGTCTAAAAAATTATTTTGTACTTTTTAGTGCATTTTAATAAAAGCGTGTTTCAATTTTTTTCATATACTTTATACTTTTTAGTTTTGACAGAAATTGTAACCAATTTATGATTGCAACTAAAAAAAAATGGAAACTTGGTATCTTGTCGAGCCAAAGAAGGTTTGAAAAATCTTGGAGTTATTAACTTATTCTACCGAGTCAAAGAAGGTATGAAAAATCCGAAGAGTTTCACACAAATCCTGATATACTAGGAGAGGTCACTGTAGGGTCACTAGAGGTCACTGCTGACCTATTGATCATGTAAGGTTGTATTGTCACCGGGATTGAGTAACCATGTAAAATTTTAAGTCCATCGGATGAAGGGAACAGGTTGAAAATTGAGTTACTAGATTTGACCCAAACAGAAATGCAGACAGACGCAGAATTCAAGTTAAATAAAAGCACGTAAAGAGAAACTGGGGATCCCTCACTTCCGAAAAACAAGTCTGTTTGTTTACTAAACTACAGAAGTTACAAAAAAAAAAAGTTGAAAAGCTTGTATGTTTTTACTAAACTACAGAAGTTTAGAAAAAAAAACTGTAGACCCCTCACTTGCTAAACTTCAGAAGTTAAAAAAAAAAACTCAGATTGGAGAATAAATGTTTTTAAGGAATCCACATACAGTTTGGGAGTATGATGCTCTGAAATGTATGTTTTTTTAAATATATTTCTTCCTCAATTTGTGGTTTTTTCAAGTTTCAAAGTTCCATACTGAAGTGTCATCGTCAAAAATAACTTTTGATGTCCACTTCACTTATACCTTGGGAATAGCTTTCACCAAAGGGCATTAATTAGTTATAATTTCTCTTAAGTGTGAGTTTTCACAAAGTGTGAGGAATGCGTTTATATAATAGGAACGTTTTTCACTTTATATTCGTTATCTCGGGATGGCTAAGAGCTAGATTTAATCTCTCTCTCTCTCTCTCTCTCTCTCTCTCTCTCTCTCTCTCTCTCTCTCTCTCTCTCTCTCTCTCTCTCTCTCATCAATATGCTAATAATTCCTTGTTATTTCTCGAAGGATAAATAAATGAAAAAGAATAGGAAATTTATACGTGAGTCTCTCTCTCTCTCTCTCTCTCTCTCTCTCTCTCTCTCTCTCTCTCTCTCTCTCTCTCTCTCTCTCATGAATATGCTAATAGTTTCTTGTCATTTATCAAAGGATAAATAACTGAAAAAGATAGAAAACCTAATACGCATCTGAGCCCTCTCTCTCTCTCTCTCTCTCTCTCTCTCTCTCTCTCTCTCTCTCTCTCTCTCTCTCTCTCTCACACATACACATTGATCATTATTTTCTGTTACCTGGGCATGAAATCAAGAGAGTTAAAGGGTTTGTTACTAAATAATACATACATATATATATATATATATATATATATATATATATATATATATATATATATATATATATATATATATATATATATATATATATATATATATATATATATATATATATATATATATATATATATATATAAAGACAATTATATTAAAGCGGAAAACGAATCCTTTCGCATAATGGTTTTCAGAACGGTAGTGGACATTTTTGACATCTTATCCATTATGTGAGATCAGTTAATTATTATGATGAATAATTATGAATCATGAATTTCAAATTAGCTCCTTTCAGTCCCATGAATTCATGAAGTGGCACAACTGAATTCATTTGAAGGGAAACGGTTCAAGGATTCAATCATTCTTTATTTTTTTTTTTACTTTTTTTTTTTGGAGAGAGAGAGAGAGAGAGAGAGAGAGAGACTCAGGTGTGTATTAGTTTTTCTATCCTTTTTTTCAGTTATTTATCCTTTGATAAATGGCAAGGAATTATTGGCATATTAATGAGAGAGAGAGAGAGAGAGAGAGAGAGAGAGAGAGAGAGAGAGAGAGAGAGAGAGAGAGAGAGACTGTGTCATTACTTATAATTAGAGGGACATTTGAGCGAGGCTGAAAAATGTTTAATATAAGCAATACACCTTCGAGAGAGAGAGAGAGAGAGAGAGAGAGAGAGAGAGAGAGAGAGAGAGAGAGAGAGACTGTGTCATTACTTATAATTAGAGAGATATTTGAGCGAGGCTGAAAAATGTTTAATATAAGCAATACACCTTGGGGAGAGAGAGAGGAGAGAGAGAGAGAGAGAGAGAGAGAGAGAGAGAGAGAGAGAGAGAGAGGCTGTGTCATTACTTATAATTAGAGAGATATTTGAGCGAGGCTTGAAAAATGTTTAACATAAGCAATACACCTTCGGGCAGAGAGAGGGAGAGAGAGGCTGTGTTATTACCTATAATAATTAGAGGAATATTTGAGCTAGGCGTAAGAGTGTTGCTATGAACAAGACACCTTCGTAGCAAGCACAAAATAATTAGCAAGAACCGAAGACCTGTTTTTACCAAACATCCCCACACAAGCAAAACTTAAACGCAACGAAATACCAAACCAAAATAAAACATTATAACTAAAAACAATAAAACCAAGCAAAGAATAACTCAGCCAAAAGAACTATAGAATCCCAGGGCAACCTTTAAAACAACAAGTTAAAAAATGCGCCGAAGCTTCTGCGGCGCAATCGAGTTTTCTGTACAGCGTATAATCAAGGCCACCGAAAACAGATTTATCTTTCGGTGGTCTCGGTATAATGCTGTATGAGCCGCGGCCCAGGAAGCTTTCAGCCACGGCCCAGTGGTGGCCTGTCATGTGGCGTTGCCAGACGCATGATTACTACTGACTTTAACTTTAAATGAAATAAAAACTACTGAGGCTAGAGGGCTGCAATTTGGTATGTTTGATGACTGGAGGGTGGACGATCAACATATCAATTTGCAGCCCTCTAGCCTCAGTGGTTTTTAAGATCTGAGGGCGGACAGAAAAAGTGCGGACGGACAGACAAAACTGGCACGATAGTTTTCTTTGACAGAAAACAAAAAAACGAAACCGCGCAAGAAATTCCGAGCTTATTCCCGAAGGCAAAATCTTGTAAATCATGTAAACTTGCTCTGTTGAGAGCTAAGATGATTTACGAGTTGAATATTGATACCAGAGGAAAGAAGAAAGCCGGGGGATGCCTGTGTGTGCAACTCGGCTTTCTTGCCCCGGGAGAGGGAGATGTGTGATTTTTTTTTTATTTGACGCCGTCAGGTTTGCTTCGTTCGGGCCTGGGCGAGTCAAGGAGGTCATTATTGCATTGCTTGCTGTGTTGCTCTAAGTGCTTGAATGTATTTATGTATGTATGTATGTATATATGTATGTGTGTGTTTTATATATGCATATAAAAAATATAATATATATATACATATGTGTGTGTGTGTTTATTTATATAATATATATATATATAATATATATATATATATATATATATATATATATATATATAAAATATATGTGTGTGTGTATGTATTTATATAGTAAATAAATGAACAAATAAACAATTAGTTGTACAATCTCCCTAAAGGAAAAAACTTACATTCAACTACAGAAACCATAATTTCCCATCCAGGATAAACAATGACCCCTGTGTGCTTGTTCCATACGAATAGGTTTCATCTACTGAAATTAATAATAATAATAATAATAATAATAATAATAATAATAATAATAATAATAATAATAATAGTAATAATAATAATCTCTTATTCATCGTTTTGCCGTGGGGAAACGTCCCCTGGTCCTGTCGAATTACGGGGTCAAAGGTCAAGAAGTTCATACTGTACGAACGTGAAAGCTCTCTGTCAGGGAAGTGTGGGGCTACGTGACTGAAGGCCTCCCCTGGAAAGTCTGCGGAGTCTGGAATCGTGTTTCCTGGAAGGGGAGTTTTGTCACATCCACTCCCTCGAGAGGGCTGAGTGTGGGTGGAAGGAAGCTGCTTCTCTCTCTCTCTCTCTCTCTCTCTCTCTCTCTCTCTCTCTCTCTCTGCTCTAAGGAATTAAAAAAACGAGAGTAAGAATAACTCTCTTATTTTATTAAAAATCTCTCTCTCTCTCTCTCTCTCTCTCTCTCTCTCTCTCTCTCTCTCTCTCTCTCTCTCTCTCTCTCTCTCGATTCCAATATCGAATTAAAAATACTGAAGAAAAGTAAAGTAGGAATAACTCTCTTATTTTATTAAAACTTTCTCTCTCTCTCTCTCTCTCTCTCTCTCTCTCTCTCTCTCTCTCTCTCTCTCTCTCTCTCTCTTGCAATATCGAATCAAAAATACTGAAGAAAAGTTGAATTACCCTTACTAACATATAAAATAGTTGCAATATCGAAATAAAAATTCTGGAGACAATGAAAGCAAGAATAACTCTAACATAAAAATTCTCTCTCTCTCTCTCTCTCTCTCTCTCTCTCTCTCTCTCTCTCTCTCTCTCTCTCTCTCTCTCTCTCTCTCTGTGACATCTTATTCCATTTCATTTATAAACAATTCTCCATTACTGCCTTTTAATCAGCAACACAATTTTTCATCCACTGAATGCATTCGTTATTCGAGTTATTCACTCCACGTTATTTTACCAAACGGAATTAAAATCATTACGCATCTGCCGTAATTCACAGAACCATTAATTACCATTGAACAATGGGAACAATGGAAACCATTTTCTTCACTGTTTTAGTTAATGGACCTTGAAATTAAGAGACAATGGGAGTGATGCGAACTGGGTCATTACTTTTTGTCTTTTAGTTCGAATGAAATGATTAGTCACGGTCTCTTGTTTGTGTTATTATTATTATTATTATTATTATTATTATTATTATTATTATTATTATTATTATTATTATTATTGCTAAGAAGTTCACAGTCTTGTGAAAAACAATCTGTATAATAAAAATCCACAATTACATGGTGATATTTTACTAAATAATAATAATAATAATAATAATAATAATTATTATTATTATTATTATTATTATTATTATTATTATTATTATTTTTTTTATTATTATTATTATTATAATTATTATTATTATTAATCAAAGGATAGTTCAGTCTCTTCTTCTTCTTCTTCTTCTTCTTCTTCTTCTTCTTCTTCTTCTTCTTCTTATTATTATTATTATTATTATTATTATTATTATTATTATTATTATTATTATTATTATTATTATCCTGCCCTCTTGTAGCTTTCAACTAAAATTTGCACCGGGGAAAAATATTTAATATTATTTTTCAAAATACCCTTTTCATTATTTTTTCAATATTTCTAATATCCACATTCCATAACAGTGATTAAACTTAAATACAGTTTCCTCAGGCAAATATTCAATATTTTTCTGATAATCACAATCCGCAACAATGAGAAATTTAGATACAATTTCTTCAAGCGAAATAATCAATATTTTTCTGATAATCACGATCCGCAACAATGAGAAATTTAGATACAATTACCTCAAGCAAAATATTCAATATATTTCTGATCAATCACAATCCGCAACAATGAGAAATTTAGATACAAATACCTCAAGAAAAATATTTGTGCAAAGTTTCGCGACGAGAATCCGAGAAGATGCCACAATACAAACTCGTGTTGCACAATCATATTTCTAGTGTCTACGAGGATTGCATGCAACTCCGTGGCACTTGCAAGCCGGGTTGGAATTGCTGGCAATGTTGTCAAGTGCCGATTGCCATGATTCATCGGTATTGCCGCTTCGGACAGACGATAAAATCCTGCCTGGTGGCAGGCAGAGATGTGTGGATGTGTCTCCTGCTAGAGTGGAGAGATGACCTCCTTTGATTGGAGAGTGTAGGATGTTGGTTATATATGTGTATGTGTTTGTGTGTGTGAATGTGTATGTATGTGTATATGTATATATATATATGCATGTATATATATATATATATATATATATATATATATATATATATATATATATATATATATAAAGATAAAAATTATATGACTTATTTAAACATTTCAACTTGATCGCAAAGTTCCCCTGCCTTGAATTGTTTATTGATCAAGCAAATCTGTTGTCCAGTTTCTTGTTAATCTTAGAATACATAATATTTCGAATTAACAAATGACTGGTGTTCCAGAATACTTATATGTATATGTGTATATATATGCTTCTTTGGGTCTCAGATCTCACTGTAACCCACTGTTCTTTGTAGGTCAAATTGAGATTAACCGCAGGAGCCTGTAATGCTTTGTTCATTTTACATTCCATTATTTTTACCTCACGTTCACCCGCCTTTCCAATCCCGGCTTGATACAGCGATGTGTGCTTGCGTGTTTGTGCATGTGCTCGCGTGTGTATGCATGTTTGTGTTTGCAGAGTCTCAAGGCAGAGTCCCCGACGGCAAGCGGAGAACATTCACTTTAAGAAGAGTGAAAGAGCGAACTATTCAATCATTTTCTCCCGAGTGTCAACAAACACGATACCGGGAGGTGAATATCGATGTCCTTGAATACTGGTATGCTTGCGAAGGAAGAGAGAGGATTTTGGCGAATTCTATAACCCACCCCCTCCCCCCTCTAACCCATTCTTCGCCCCACCTCCTGGGCCTGTTTAGCGGGAGATATGCCGAATTCTATAACCACGCGCGCGCTGATCATATATGATTCTACGAGGTCCCCGGAATATTTTTGGGGCTGGGTGTACACAGATTTGCTTAGGAGTGCCAAGGTTTAGATTATATCGCGTCAGTTTCTCTTGCCTTCTACGTGCGCGCGCGCACGCACACACACACATACACATGCATGCAAGCAAGCATACACACATATTCACTCAAACAGCGCTTACATTTGGTTGCGAAAATAGGTGTAACACCTGCATACTTGAAAAATTAACAAATTTATGCATACCCAGAAATTTACACACACAAAACGCACACAGATATACACATACTTACTCACACGAAAGCACGCACTTATGCTGTCTCCATTTTGGCTGTCCACCTTCTTTAACTTTATGCTATTAATTGTCACCTTGTTTAATTATATATCCGACGGGGCATTCAGCATGAATTTTTAATCAGTTTCCTTAATAATAATAATAATAATAATAATAATAATAAGAAGAAGAAGAAAGAAGAAGAAGAAGAAGAAGAAGAAGAAGAATGTCATTGGCTCTATTAAATGCAGGATTGTTCTATAATAAACCAGAAGGTCAGAGCAAAATATATTCATTCCCAGAATCCCTAAAGTACATAAAAAGAAAATCATTGCAGCCTCGTGCTTGCATTCAAAGGCATAAATCTCCGATTCTAAAATCGACCAGCCCCTGGAAAACAAAAGCAGAATGACATTCAGGCCGAAAGAATGTTCCTCCCACGACCCGTCACATTCTGTCAAAGTTCAGGAG
>NC_089795.1:90071729-90074229 GCF_040412425.1 Macrobrachium rosenbergii | reverse complement strand
GCGGTTCATACAGCATTATACCGAGACCACCGAAAGATAGATCTATTTTCGGAGGCCTTGATTATACTCAGTAGCGGCTGTACAGAAAACTCTGTTGCGCCGAAGAAACTTCGGCGCATTATTTACTTGTTTATTTTCCATTTATACCCAACCCTTTTCCTACAAGCATCATTAATTTCATTTCTTTTACTGATTACGTCATCATCACATCATCAACGTCACTTCCAAATTTGGTCATCACACCATCAACATCACTTCCAAATTTGGTCATCACATCATCAACATCACTTCCAAATTTGGTGTTCACATCAACAACAACACTACCAAATTTGGTCATCACACCATCAACATCATTTCCAAATCTGGCCATCACATCAACAACATCACTTCCAAATTTGGTCATCACATCAACATCACTTTTATCATTAACATCAGTTTTTACATTTCTTATGATTGACCATCAACATCTCTCTCTCTCTCTCTCTCTCTCTCTCTCTCTCTCTCTCTCTCTCTCTCTCTCTCTCTCTATATATATATATATATATATATATATATATATATATATATATATATATATATATATATATATATATATAATAAACTATATGTATATATATATATATATATATATATGTATGTGTGTATATATATATATATATATATATATATATATATATATATATATATATATAAACGTGACGTGACAGTGTGAACAAGTCCATTTGATTACGTGTAAGAAATTCTCGCCTACTTTGACGTGACGTGACGTGTCGTTGACGTGATGCTATAATGTGAATCAGAATCTGCAGAAATACAGATAGTTAAATGGCAACGAGGAAAATGCAGTTTTAAAAAGCGTTATTAATGTGCAGAATTGCAATGTGTATTTTTCGTATGCACGAAGGACGTTTCCAATGCAACACATTATAAATTTGGTTAGGCACAACTGAAAATACAGTAATGTCCTGAATTCATGTATGTCTAATAGATTTTGCCTATGCAAATGATGGGTGTGCAAAATGGCAGTAGGGAATAATAGCTGAATATATTGTTGCCTTATGGTTACAGATGGCGGGACATGGCGAAATTACATGTATATGTATTTGTGTATGCATCTCTCTCTCTCTCTCTCTCTCTCTCTCTCTCTCTCTCTCTCTCTATGTATATATATGCTTGAAAAATCACAGTAGATGCACATGTCGTCAGTATATAAGTGAATACCACAGGAAAATGACAGGTAGAAGTTCAGTACCAAGCTTATTCACGTGTGTATTCACACACACATACATACACACACACACACATATATATATATATATATATATATATATATATATATATATATATATATATATATATATATATATATATATATATATATATATATATATATATATGAACAGATCTTCAGTTCAGCTATTTTTAAAAATACGAAAAGTATTTATAAATAAACAAAGAAACAGGTAAATAAAAAAAAGCGGACGGATAATTCTTTAGAAAACCATTTTTTCATTTCTCTCTAACCCCGAATTTTTCTTTAATGACAGGTTCCCCAAAATGGCTCCCAAACTTTCGTGGAAACCAGGTAGGTCTTTCTACACAGGAGTTTCGCCAAACTGCCTCCTAGATCGTAAGACTTTTTTTTTTTCAGAAAGTATAACCACTTTCACAGTCCCATACTCTCTCTCTCTCTCTCTCTCTCTCTCTCTCTCTCTCTCTCTCTCTCTCTCTCTTCTCTATTCCTTTCTCCGTATCTCCCGATTCTTTTAATTCAGTATTTTGCGTCCGGTTATCTGAACGTTTTTTTTTTTTTTTTTTTTTTGTTCATTGAAATCGTGGCATCATATTTCCGGGAATTATTTCCGTTCGAATATTGATACTGTTCCTATGATCGCCTAAAAAAAAAAAAAAAAAAACAGGCGATTTTCTCCCTTCCCCCTTCTACGCAATTTGCACTCTCCCTTGTTCCCTCTCCTATTTCCACATTCTCTTTCCACCTCTCTTTAATTCCCCACTTTTTCTTCCCTTCTGAATGTTTGTGTGCGTGTATGTGTGTTTGTTTTGTGTGTGTGTTTGGGCATGCCTTTGTTAAATTCCAAAGTTCTTTTTCTCCTTTTTAGTTTTCTGTAAAAGAAAACTATTGTGCCGGCTTTGTCCGTCCGTCCGCACTTTATTCTGTCCGCACTTTTTTCTCTCAGCCCAAAGATCTTAAAACCTACTGAGGCTAGAGGGCTGCAAATTGGTATGTTGATCATCCAACCTCCAATCATCAAACATACCAAATTGCAGCCCTCTAGCCTCAGTAGGTTTTATTCTATTTAAGGTTAAATTTAGCCATAATCGTGCTTCTGACAACGATATAGGACAGGCCACCACCGGGCCGTGGTTAAGGTTTGATAGGTCGTGGCTCATATAGCATTATACCGAGACCACCGAAAGATAGATCTCTTTTCGATGTCCTTGATTATATGCTGTAGCGGCTGTACAGAAAACTCGATTG
>NC_089795.1:90061729-90064229 GCF_040412425.1 Macrobrachium rosenbergii | reverse complement strand
TCTCTCTCTCTCTCTCTCTCTCTCTCTCTCTCTCTCTCTCTCTCTCTCTCTCTCTCTCTTGGGAAGCCTCTGTCTCTCTCTCTCTCTCTCTTGGGAAGCCTCTATCTCTCTCACTTTTAAGAAACCTTTTCCTCTCTCTCTCTCTCTCTCTCTCTCTCTCTCTCTCTCTTTCTGTGTGTGTGTATGTCTGTCTGTTTTTGCTGTCTCTTTCTCTCTCTCTCCCTTAAGAAACCTCTTTCTCTCTCTCTTGAGAAACCTCTATCTTTCTCTCTTTGTTCTCTCTCTCTCTCTCTCTCTCTCTTCTCTCTCTCTCTCTCTGAGAAGCTTCTGTCTTTCTCACTTTTAAGAAGCCTTTCTCTCTCTCTCTCTCTCTCTCTCTCTCTCTCTCTCTCTCTTTTCTGTCTTTAAGAAGCCCCTCTCTCTCTCTCTCTCTCTCTCTTTCTCTCAGCCTCTGTCTCTCTCACTTTTAAGAAGGCCTCTCTCTCTCTCTCTCTCTCTCTCTCTTTTCTCTCAGCCTCTATCTCACTCACTTTTAAGAAGCCTCCTCTCTCTCTCTCTCTCTCTCTCTCTCTCTCTCTCTCTCTCTCTCTCTCTCTCTCTCTCTCTCTCTCTCTCTCTCTCTCTCTCTCTCTCCTCTCTCCTTCCCAGGGAGGGAGAGCTCGCAAAATAAAAAGGATACATCTTCGCGGGTTTTATCATACGCGCAGCAAATCAATGGAGGTTCCTCCCCGGCGTTGAAAGGAAAGCTTAGGAATATTTCATAGGCTGGGAGAGAATCTTCGCTGTTGGACAGAGGCTTTACATCCTCACGGTTAAGAGAATAAAGAAAATAGAAAAAATATATGTATGAATAGAAAAAACATAGAAGGCTGGAAGCGTTTTGGGATTGAATGGAAATGTTAAAATAGTTTACAGTAATTATTTTTTGTATGTAGGGATTTGCACCGATTCTTACGATTTTATTTTATGCCTGAAAATAAAGTAAAATAGAAAAAATATATATAAGACTGGAAGTGTACTGGGATTGAACGGAAATGTTAAAATAGTTTACAATAATTATTTTTTGTATGTAGGGATTTGCATAGATTCCTAAGATTTTCTTTTGTACCTGAAAATGTTGTAAAATAGAAAAAATATGTATAAGACTGGAAGCCTATTAGGATTGATTGGAGATTTTAAAGTAGTTTACAATAATTATTTTTTGTATGTAGTGATTTGCATAGATTCCTAAGATTTTCTTTTAATACCTGAAGTCAGTTTATCTTTGAAACTTCTGTTAAGATTACGAGGAAAAGTATAATAATAATAATAATAATAATAATAATAATAATAATAATGATTTTGTGTTATACATACTTATGAAACCGATGTAATGATTGCAAGGGAAATATTTATATTCCATTTCAGGAATTCTTTGAAACAACCCGAACAAATTTTGGTCACGGAGAATACAGATCTATAAGTATTGCTTTCAGACCCTTCATGTCTAATAAATATTTTTGATAATACTTATTCTCAAGCAGTTTTAGTTTTCTGTAAAGGAAAACTATTGTGCCGGCTTTGTCTGTCCGTCCGCACTCTGTTCTGTCCGCAATTTTTTCTCTCCGCATTTTTTATGTCCGCCCTCAGATCTTAAAAACTACTGAGGTTAGAGGGCTGCAATTTGGTATGTTGATCATCCACCCTTCAGTCATCAAACATACCAAATTGCAGCCCTCTAGTCTTAGTAGCTTTTATTTTATTTGAGGTTAAATGGAGCTATCTTCCTGTGGCCTCGCTATAATGCTGTATGAGACACGGCCCATGAAACTTTAACCACCGTCCGGTGGTGGCCTATCCTATATCGTTGCCAGAAGCACGATCATGGCTGACTGTAACCTTAAATAAAATCAAAACTACTGAGGCTAGAGGGCTGCAATTTGGTATGGTTGATGATTGGAGGGCGGATGATTAGCATACCAATTTGCAGCCCTCTAGCCTCAGTGGTTTTTATGATCTGAGGGCGGACAGAAAAAATGCGGACGGACGGACAACGCCGGCACAATAGTTTTCTTTTACAGAACACTAAAATCTTGTTATGAAATCATTGAAGTTTATATACACCTATATGCCAGTCCCCACCAGCCCCCCCAATGAAAAGAGAAAGGTTGGACCTACATTGCGTAAGTTTCCAGCCGTAATGGGAACTTGCAACAAATGGAATTGGCCTGATGCAAGCGGCAATGGCCCAAAATGATGAGATCCCTTTTTAAGTTCGCGTAAGACTTTGCAAGGCTAAATGGAATCTCCCCAAACAAACTCTCGTCTCTGTGAAGCGAATTTACCTCTGTAACTTTCAGTATTTTTGAAGCATTAAGTGACATTCAACACTACTCTATATTCAAGAAACGAAACAAATTATTCTATTTCCAAAATACCGGCCGTTTATCACGAAAAAATGACTCTATTTCCAAAACACTGGCCGTTCATCACGAAAAGAAAAAAGTTCGGAGAAATTTCC
>NC_089795.1:90046729-90056729 GCF_040412425.1 Macrobrachium rosenbergii | reverse complement strand
TATATATATGTATACACAAATATGTGTGTGTGTGTGTGTGTAAATTCCCCTTTCCCAACGCAAAACGCGTCCCTTCAAATGGCACCCGTTCTATACGTCTTACGCTCTCTCTCTCTCTCTCTCTCTCTCTCTCTCTCTCTCTCTCTCTCTCTCTCTCTCTCTCTCTCTCTCTCTCTCTCTCAACAAAGGTGTCAGAAGCGTTCAATCCCGGCCCCTGAACGGAAACAAGACGGAGACGGAAGCGAGCGAATGTTTCTGTGAACGCTGAAATTTCGAATAACAAATTCCCCTAATCTTATGAATGTGGGCTGGATCCCACGAGGAGGGAGGACTGTGGTCTGGAATACTAACAAGATGGTCGAGATTCTTTCGCGGTGTCTCAATTGACTGATTCGGTTTCCTTCTTCTTCTTCTTCTTCTTCTTCTTCTTCTTCTTCTTCTTCTTCTTCTTACGCAAGCATTTGTCTTTTTTTTTTTTTTGTCAGCAATCTTGGGAATTTCTTGTTGAATGGATAATATTCCTTATTTATGGGTTTTTAGTTTTCTGTAAAAGAAAACTGTTGTGCCGGCTTTGTCTGTCCGTCCGCACTTTATTCTGTCCGCGTTTTTCTGTCCGCCCTCAGATCTTAAAAACTACTGAGGCTAGAGGGCTGCAAATTGGTATGTTGATCATCCACCCCCCAATCGTCAATCATACCAAATTGCAGCCCTCTAGCCTCAGTAGTTTTTATTTTATTTAAGGTTAAATTTAGCCATAATCATGCTTCTGGCAACGATATAGGATAGGTCACCAACGGGGAGTGGTTAAATTTTCATGGGCCGCGGCTCGTACACCATTATACCGGGACCACCGAAAGATAGGTCAATTTTTGGTGGCCTTCATTATACGCTGTAGTGGCTGTACAGAAAACTTATTTTTCCGTGTTGGCAATTTTGGGAATTTATTTATTTTTTTTTTTTTTTCAATTCACTCAACGATTTTCCTCTATCAGGCCTTTGAGTTATTTCTAAGTCGCCAACTTGTCACATACATATCACAAATTTTATTTTTAATAGATAATAGGTGGGCCATTTACGCCCAATTGACGTTCTTTTCTTTTTAATTCACTCAGATTTTCCATCTCTGTGTCGGCAACTTCTCGTATACATATCACAAACATGTTGACAACAAGTCGGCGACTGCAAGTGGTGGCAACTTCTTGCAAACGTATCACAAACATCGTGAGTGGTGATCGCACCTTTAGCTTTGCTGGATGATTGTAAGGAGCAGTGATTAGGAGTGCCAACGAGTTGTCAACATGTTTTCAACATGTTTGTGATATATGTGCAATAAGTTGCCAACTTGTGTTTATGACGTTTTACTGTTATGTGAGGTAAGCAATTCTACTCATTCAGCTGCATCGACCAGTTTTCAGTATGAAGTTTAAATATTAAAAATGTAGTGAGAAATCAACCAGTAAGGAAAATTATATATATATAATTATATATATATATATATATATATATATATATATATATATATATATATATATATATATATATATATATATGTATATGTATATATGTATATATATATATATATACACACAACTGTGAAATATTTTCCGTTAAAACGGAATTCCATCTAATAAAAGAAGCCCATAAAAACGTCAAAAAGTTGAAAGGAAATACTCTATATTTCGGAGAACAACTGTCTCCTTCAACAGGCAAGGTAATGAATGAAATGACACTCAGAGTTCCAGAGGTCATCCGTTATATATATATATATATATATATATATATATATATATATATATATATATATATATATATATATATATATATATATATATATATGTACGAAAGACGCAGAACATAGAACTTATAAGCTCATTAATCTTGGAACGCATAAAGTCTAAAGTTTCCACATTGCCATGCCCGGAGCTTTTAACGCTTCCCGCCGCCCCCCCCCAGATGGCAGCGCTCTGTATAAATGGCTACATTTCCGGTCGAGAAAACTTACAAGTGGGGTCCATTGATCGTTAGAAAGTTTTTCCTGCGGCATAAGAGGGCTTGAATCTCTCGAGTTTAGAGAATTAATATCTCTGTGGAACTTTGGACAAAAGATAAAAAGCTTAAGGGCGCTACTTACAAAGAGATGTGTTTTGCTCACAGTTATTGTGAGGTGGTGTTAAGTTTGTGTTCGTAATTACCAAGTTTTATTGAAATCACTTTTATTGACAGTGGTTGCAGGATACTACAATTTTCCTTTGTTATCACCTCATCTCCTTCTCTGTTTTTCTTTATTCTCATAATTATTTTGATGCTCCGTAAAGTTTCTGCTCATAATTATCGAGTTTTATTGAAATTACTCTTACTGACAACAGTAGCAGAACACTACATTTCTTTTCTGTTATCACTTCTTCTCCATCTCTCTTCTTCTTTGACAATCTATCCCCAAAGATAAGAAAGATGAAAGAGCAACCACAAAGGAAATGGAGTGAAAGTTTCCAAACAGTTAGCCATCAGTGACATATACCCTTTCGTAAGAGTGTTATGGACCTTAAAAAAATATTCGTGTACGAATCGTGTTGCGATACTTGTTAGAAAATGGTTACACTTTAAAGAATATACAAGAAAAATTTAACGTTATCTGAAATAATATAAATGGATCTAGGTTTGTATACGAATCGCGTTTCGATACTTGTTAGAAAATGGTTATAATACTTTAAACAAAATCCAAGAGAAATTCAACGTTATCTGAAATAATATAAAAGGATCTAGGCCGTTACTTAATGATATCCCGAGGACACCTAAGAGAAATTTAAAACTTTATCTACTCCTGTACCTATTTATCTACGTGTCCATATTATCCATTTATCAATCCATGCATGGACATATATATCACTGCTTCACGGTGCGAGAAACTTATCCAAGGAAGAACTTTGAGATATATATATCCACTCAACCGGTTACAGCATTTCCTATCAAGGTGATCTGGAGCCTTGGGGCGAGACCAAACCTTTTAGTTGGATTAGTAAGAAGAGGACCACTTTCAACAGAGGGACTCGCGTACGTTAATTTTCTTTTCCCCTCGACCTAAATAGAAATAAAGGCGTTGAGGGATTCGGAAGGGTTTGGGTTTTCTCTCTCTCTCTCTCTCTCTCTCTCTCTCTCTCTCTCTCTCTCTCTCTCTCTCTATCTCTCTTCCTTTGATGTGGTTTCTGATTAGTGTTAAATGTATATTATCATCTCTGAGGTAAACTCATCTGAGGTAACTCAAGAATTGCCAGAAGAATTAGACTAACTCTCTCTCTCTCTCTCTCTCTCTCTCTCTCTCTCTCTCTCTTTTATGCATGTGGTTTCTGATTAGTAAATGTATATTATCCCCTTCTGAGGTAGACTCAGCAAGTTCAAATCACTAATTGTAATGATTACTAGAATTAGACTAACTCTCTCTCTCTCTCTCTCTCTCTCTCTCTCTCTCTCTCTCTCTCTCTCTCTCTCTCTCTCTCTCTCTTTTCTGTGCATGTGATCTCTAATTATCATTTGTATTCGAGTTAGTGTCTCTAAGTGCAGATATGGAACCATAGTTCGCAAATCTCCACTGACGGTCGATGACTTGTTTTCGACCTGTTTGTGACAAAGATTCATTCCTTGGTCACAGAAGAACTGAACCCTCTCTCCTCTCTCTCCTGTTCTCTCTCTCTCTCTCTCTCTCTCTCTCTCTCTCTCTCTCTCTCTCTCTCTCCCCGGTATAGCAAATCTCCAACAACGGAAACAAAAACTTGCTTCCACAATACAATAAAACATTTTATAAACACACATTGGCAACTCATCACACACATATCACAAGCAAGTTGAATACATGTCAACGACTTATTGTAAGTTGTAACTAGCGCTTCTGACTGTTATATTAAGCATTTGCCATAGTTCGTTCTCCACTGACGGTCGATGACTTGTTTTCGACCTGTTTGTGACAAGTATATGACAGATTGCCGACATGTTAAGATATGTAATTCAACAACTTTGATATTATTCCCTTGGTCACATAAAACATGACCCCGGGGGCGGGGGTTGGTAATGCCGTCAGTGCACCTCACGCGGTGCACTGTAGGCATTACTTAAGGTTCTTTGCAGCGTGCCCTCGGCACCTAGCTACAACCCCTTTCGTTCCTTTTACTGTACCTCCTTTCGTATTTCCTTTCCACCTTCTCTTAACAATGGATTCATAGTGCAGCTGCTGTGAGGTTTTCCTCCTGTTACACCTTTCAAACCTTTTTACTCTCAATTTCCGTTTCAGCGCTGAATGACCTCATAGGTCCCAGTGCTTGGCCTTTGGTCTAAACTTTTATAATCCATTCCAGATCATTCTCGTGTTTGATAGAGTCACTGATGTGATAAATAGTTATACCATCACTGTGGCGGCCAACAGTTTGAATATCGTAAACGCAAAACACCTGAGTTTGGCTGGGCGTTAAATTTATACCTCTCTTGTGGCCGACTGGTTAGTGTGTCACTGGTCTGAAAAAGGTTGCTGGTGGCTACGGACTGGCTATTATCATTATATTGAAAATATATTAAGTATTTGGTTAAAGGAACGTTTGTAGCTGATTGTATATGAATCCCTGATGTGACTAAATAGTCAGAAATGGTTTATGAAACATGCAACATGGCAGAGGTGGGTGAATATCGTCTCCAAACGCAAAACACATGAGTTCACGGGTGGGCTGATGGGAGATGGTATTTTTATAAATATGTGGCCGATATTATATATATTATATATATCCGTATGGTTCGATCCCACGGGATACTTATTATATATATATATATATCGGTAATATATATGAAAATATATTATAAGTGTGTGTGTGTGTTCCTGTTTGAATATGATTGTATATGAAGTTTACTGATGTGATTAAAGTCCTATGGCACGTGCGACGTTCATCAACGGCCAACATAAGAAGTGATGATAGTCAAACTGCAAAACACATATTAATGGTTTTTTTCTTGTGGCCGACTGGTTTTCACTGTAAGTCCTGATTCCCCCGTCCGTCGCTGGTTCGATCGGGAGACTTATTATCACCTAAAATTCCCCTTCGGTAACATATATGAAAATATATTAAAATATTAAAGGACGTTTGTAGCTTTCTGATTATATATATAATCTGGCTGTTTGTGTGTGTGTGTGTGTGTGTGTTCTGGAATATTTACACATGTTGACTCAGCATTAAACCTAGCAGACCACGATCATAAAGCAAAATAAGAAGTGATGATAGTCACTGACATGTTAATAATAAGTCTGCAAAATAATAAATAATATTTCATAATAATAATAATAATAATAATAATAATAATAATAATAATAATAATAATAATAAAATTAGTATTATTATTATTATTATTATTATTATTATTATTATTATTATTATTATTATTATTATTATTATTATTATTCAGAAGAGGAACTCAGTTCATATGGAACAAGTCCAGAGAGACTACTAACTTCAAATTCAAATTTCCTAAGAATACGGTGTTCATAATAATAATAATAATAATACCTCAGGCTGATACCAAGCATTTCCGAAAACGCCTCCTGCCTATCTATGATATTCCAGGAAAAACATGTTTTTACAAATTGCAAGGTAAGTCCGGAAGTAAAAAAAAAAAAAATAAGACACGGGGCAAACTTGGAAGCAAATCTGCAAAAAAAAAAAAAAAAGTCGAAAATCTGCTTTTGGGCAAGTACAACTTCCGGCAGATTTGGGGAACCCGAAACTTGTTATGAGAGTAAACCGCATTTTTACTAGAAGGGGGCCGGAGAGGGGGCGGTGTGGGGTGTTGGGGGGGTGGGGTGGGAGGGGGCTTCTTGCGAAAGTTTGTGGAGGTTAATCTCATTTTATTTCGGGGAAATATTATCGCGAGTTTTTCCTCTAATCTTGTTTATTTTCTTCGTGCAAGCGGCGAGTTGTATTAGAAGAAACTTCGGCTTTCTTAAATAGAAAGTGGTATTAATCTCGTTTCGGAAGGAGAGAGAGTATGCGCCGACTTATGTTAATTAAGAATGTTAGTTTATTTTAACTTTAGTCTTATTATTGTTTCCGTGGTGGCTTAGTGGTAAGGTTCTTGCCTACCAGTCGAGAGGACCGGGGGGTTCAAATCCCGCTGCTCACTGGTGGCTTGGGGATACGACATTGCATAAACCCGGTAGCCCACCAACCTAGCGGTCTGAAAACTCGAGAGGGTCAGTAAGAGTCTTGCGAGGGCCAGGAGGACTTTAACTTGTTTTAGCTTATCACAATAACTGGAAAACAACAAGCTCTGGAATTTTGGGAAGAATATTCGAAACAGTCAATTTTCTTAAAATCATTCATTTTAACTTGAGTCACACTACATGTGTGGAAGAAAATATGCGTTTGGAAATTTTGCCAAAAAGAAATATTCAAATAAGTTTTTTGGAATTATTCAGTATTACACGTATTGAATAAGATAAGCGTTGGAATTTTTGAAAAAAATATTCAAAATGAAAAGAAATATACAAATAAGTTTTATGAAACTATTCAGTGTGACATAAAATAAGCATTTGAATTTTTGAAAAAAAATATTCAAAACAATTTTGTTGAAATCGAACTACAGGTCATATTTTTTTATATACATTTTATAATTTTAACATCACAATAAATTAAAGGATATAAATAGAAATTATATTCAGTTATAACCCATCAAACTATCGTTAAATATCTTTTAATAAAAGCAAATGACCACAAAATCAGGCTAGAAGCTTTGAATGCCTGATAGAGAACATCCATTTAAATACAAGTTGACTAAATTAATCATTCTATTCTGTCAAAAAATCGGTTTATGTTGACTTTTACATTTATGGAAGAAAATCTCTGAATTACGATTAAAACTTTGTCCTTTTTTGAGGGGGTCTTAAAGAAAAAAAATCCTTTTTTTATTTTATTTATTTTTATTTTTGTTTTTATAAATATAACAGTTTCTCATGACTGGAGTAAATCCGTCATTCTTTGTCAGAATTCTTTATCTTGGTTAGTCTGGCAAAGGTCACGATACTGATACATACATACATTCATACATGCACACGTACATACATGCATACACACGTGACTGATAAGCAAATTTATCTACACACATACATCCATATAAGGTTATGAAGCCCCCATGTCCATATAAATACTTACACACATTCATGCGTATATACATACATGATTGACAAGTAAATCACATGTACATACATACATATATACATACATGCTTGATCATAAGCAAATTTATACACATGCATGCATACGTACATACATATATACAGACATACACACAAACATACATACATCATATTACGTACATACATACATATATACATGACCATAAGCAAAAGTATACACATACATACATATATACATACAAGATTAAAATGGCTCTCGTCTACATACATACATACATACATACATACATACATACATACATACATACATACATACATACATACATACATACATACTTTCAGTTTTCATGCTTTTAAAATTCTCAGTTTCTTAGCCTCTTAATTATTCGTACCTACTGGAAATTGACTTGGAATTTTCTCCTAAAATCAAGAATTGGATCCTGAAGACAAATACCAAAAAAGACTGGCACTGAAATGCCCATTTGTAGCCCAGGCTTGAAAAATGAGCCAGGCATGTGAGTGGAAGAAGAAAAATAAATCAGGAGGAAGAAGAGAGTTCCAAATCCTGGCAGGAGATGGAAATAAACAGAAATAAACAATCAATAATTCCTCTTCGATTCTGTGGAATAACTTTCCTGTGATAAGGTGAATACTTGGAAAGCGAATTAAATATTTTTTTTGCTTTCCAGGCGAACACCTGGAAAGACCTGGATACTGAAACTTCATGGAAAAGTTCGGTCAGTGGTTTAATGATCTGAAAGTATAATGCTAGAGAGAGAGAGAGAGAGAGAGAGAGAGAGTGATGGATGGAGACGAATGAGAAGAGCGGAAGATAAAGTTCGTAAGGGAGGGAGAGCAGTAAGAATAGAAAGTAAATCACTTTCTGTTTATAAAGAACTACTACTTTCTCTCTTTGCAACGAGTTTCATCACTTTTTTCTAAATTATTATTCTGATTTTTTGTCCGCAGAAAATATGTATCAGAGAGAGATAGAGAGAGAGAGAGAGAGAGATAAAAAATAGATATTAACATTTTGACTGACATATGACGCCACCCTCAGAATAGATAAGGGCTCTCATTCAGCCATAAATTCTCTCGTATTAGGAATCATGTTTTCTCCATTTCTTACCACAAGAATATGTAATACTTCAGAGAAACGAGAGAGAGAGAGAGAGAGAGGGGGGGCTTTCAGCCATAAATTCTTTTATATTAGCTATCATTCTTTCTCCATTTCTTACCACAAGAATATGTAATACTTCAGAGAAACGAGAGAGAGAGAGAGAGAGAGAGAGAGAGAGAGAGAGAGAGAGAGAGAGAGAGAGAGAGAGAGAGCCATTCTCTCATATTTGAAATCATGCTTTCTCCATTTCCGACCACAAGAATATGTAATACTTCACAGAGAGAGAGAGAGAGAGAGAGAGAGAGAGAGAGAGAGAGAGAGAGAGAGAGAGAGAGAGAGAGAAATGGATTTTAGCCATAAATTCTCTCATATTTGAAATCATGCTTTCTCCATTTCTTACCACAAGAATATGTAATACTTCAGAGAAACGAGAGAGAGAGAGAGATTTCAGCCATAAATTCTCTCATATTTGAAATCATGCTTTCTCCATTTCCGACCACAAGAATATGTAATACTTCACAGAGAGAGAGAGAGAGAGAGAGAGAGAGAGAGAGAGAGAGAGAGAGAGAGAGAGAGAGAGAGAGAGAAATGGCTTTTAGCCATAAATTCTCTCATATTTGAAATCATGCTTTCTCCATTTCTTACCACAAGAATATCTAATTCTTCAGAGAGAGAGAGAGAGAGAGAGAGAGAGAGAGAGAGAGAGAGAGAGGGCTTTCAGCCATAAATTCTCTCATATTTGAAATCATGCTTTCTCCATTACTTACCACAAGAGTATCTAATTCTTCAAAGAGACCAGAGAGAGAGAGAGAGAGAGAGAGAGAGCCAGAATCTCGCGTCTAAGGATCAGTGATTTTTAATTAGGACTTTAAGTGAGATTCGGTGGCAGGATCCAGAGATGATGAAGTTGTAAGCTTGTCTTAAGCTTCCTGTGTTGGCGTGCGTGCCATTGGACACCCCCACCCCCCTTAGTGGACCCCCGAAATCGTATTGACAGGCTGCTGCCCCCTTAGTGGGTGCTGGCGGGGGGAGATTGGAAGAGAGAGAGACCCTCCATTGGGAATAGCTGGGGACGCGGGATACCTTCTCCAGTATCCCAATCTTCCCCTGGTGTGTGTGTGTTGAGGGGGGAAGGGGGGAGAGACAGAGAGGGGGGGTGGGAGTTGGGAAGTGGGGGGATAAGGAAGGCAACCAATCCATTTAGTATTTCTCACCAATTCTGGTTTTCCTTTTCGATTGGTCCTGTTTATTTATTTGTTCTCATATATTCCTTTATTTGTGACCGTTTTAGTTTTCCGTAAAAGAAAACTATTGCGCCGGCTTTGTTTGTCCGTCCGCACTCTTCTCTGTCCGCACTTTTTTTCCGTCCTCACTTTTTCCTGTCCGCACTTTTTCTGTCCGCCCTCAGATTCTTAAAAACTACTGAGGCTAGAGGGCTGCAAATTGGCATGTTGATCGTCCACCCTCCAGTCATCAAACATACCAAATTGCAGCCCTCTAACCTCAGTGGTTTTTATTTGATTTAAGGTTAAAATTAGCTATAATCGTGCTTCTGGAAACGATATAGGATAGGCCACCACCGGGCGGTGATTAAATTTTCATGGGCATGGAACAAATAATTATTATTATTATTATTATTATTATTATTATTATTATTATTATTATTATTATTATTCAGAAAGAGTAAAATCCCACATGGACCAAATTATTATTAT
>NC_089795.1:90036729-90044229 GCF_040412425.1 Macrobrachium rosenbergii | reverse complement strand
GGCTGGGTTGCCTTTAAGAATGCAGGCATTACTTAAGGGTGATTGCCTTCAAGAATGTAAGCGTTTCTAAGAGGTGATTGCCACTAAGAATAGAAGCACTAAGAATAGAAGCATTGCATAAATGAAGGGTGATGGCCATTAAGAATATTGCCTTTAATGCATAAAATGAAGGGTGATAGGAATATTTGCATAAATGAAGGGTGATGGCTTTAAAGAATATATGGATTGCCAAAAGCGATTGCCTTTAAGAATATAGGCATTACTAAATGGTGATTGCCTTGAAGAATATAGGCATAACTAAAGGGCGATTGCTTTAAAGAATATATATGGATTGCCAAAAAATGATTGCCTTCAAAAATAAATGGATTACTAAAGGGTGATTTCATTTGAGAATAAAGGCATTACTAAAAAGTGATTGCCTATAAGAATATATGGATTGCTAACAAATGATTGCCTTTAAGAATATATGGATGAGTAAAGGGCGATTTCCTTTAAGAATATAGGCATTACTTAGGAGTGATTGCCTTTAAGAATAAAGATACAACCTAAAAGTGATTGCCTTTAAGAATTTAGGCAATCAAGCATTGCTATAAATAAAGTCTTCTTCTTCTTCTTCTTTCGACCTTATTAGTCCCACTGTATAGCAGGGTCGGCCGCCCGAGTCGTCATTCTCCATCTATTTCTGTTCCTTGCATCTTCCTCCTCCAGTCCCACCTCACCCATATCCCTCCTCACCACATCCATCCATCTGATCCGCTGACGTCCCACACTCCTCCTCCCCCCATATCACTGGCATGTTCTTAGCTCTCTTGATTAGTTCCACCTCCTCTCTTCTTATTACATGGCCATAGTATCTCAGACGAGCTTCCTTACCCTTCTCCTTTACGTTACATATACCAAAACATTCTTCCTATGTCTTGGCTCTCTCTCCTTTCCAGCAGTGATATTCCAGCAATCCATCTCACCATCCTCATCTCGATTCTTTCCAGCAGTCCTCCTCTCTCCTCTTCAGAGCCCTAGTTTCTGCTGTGAAGTGATGTGTTGTATTGCAAATGATAAGCACAGAGAAACTTTATATATATAAAATATTTTCAACGTTTTACCTGTAATTGCAGTGAAGGTAATGTTGCTCCCAGTTACGTACCTGGAATAAAAACAGAGAAAAAGATCACATGAGTAAAATTATTAATTTAAAAGCAAAATGGAGATACTTATTACAAGTGCAAAACCTTTATAAAGTTCAGGCTATTAACATGAGCAGTTTTCTTAGCTTAGGGAGACTTTATGAAGAGAAAAATATTTAAAAACTCAAAAGCATCAGAAAGTTTAGCTTCCGTAGGGGAGTAACGCCGTCAGTGCACCTCATGTGGTGCACTGTAGTCATTACTTAAGGTTCTTTGTAGTGTGCCTTCCTTAGGACCCTAGCTGCAACCCCTTTCGTTCCTTTTACTGTACCTCCTTTCATATTCTCTTTCTTCCACCTTACTTTCCGCCCTCTCCTAACAACTGATTCATAGTGCAACTGCTTTGAGGTTTTCCTCCTGTTACACCTTTCAAACTTTATACTGTCAATTTCCATTTCAGCACTGAATGACCTCGTAGGTCCCAGTGCTTGGCCTTTGGCTTAAATTCTATATTCACTTCACTTCACTAGAAAGGTTAGCATGAATAAAAGAATGGAATAGTGTTCTGGGATGGTGTGTTCATGTGGAGAGAATGGAAGAGAATACTTGAAGGATATCTTATAAAGCGTGGATAGATGGATTGAAAAAGGTGCTAGAGAGAAAGGGCCTTGATATCCATCAAGCTCGTGAGATATTTTCAAGATGATTAGGTTAAAGATGCAGTTTGAGTGGGGTGGTTAAATGCACTGCTGGTGAGTCTTCTCTGTAGGTGCATGATTCTCCACTTTGGAGAACTTAAAGTATGAATGTGGCAATGTATATATATATATATATATATATATATATATATATATATATATATATATATATTTTATATATACATATATATATATATATACATATATATATATATAAATGTATTATATTATATATATATATATATATATATATATATATATATATATATATATATATATATGTGTGTATGTTTTAAATAATTTATATATAAATTGATACCCAAAACACACACAAATAAAATATCAGGAACCCAACTTCAAAACCGAATTCGTTTATTAAACTAAGTCTGGGATGAAACACAAACAAAGCTTTTAATTACCACAGCAAGCACGAAAAAAAAAAAAAGAAAACAAACAGGAAAATATGTAAATCAGCTGCTACTCATGTAGCTGCGTAAACATAGATAGAAGTCCAATTTAAATATTTTTCAACATTGCGAGAGACGACTGGGAGACGAAACATATAAAATAAATAATAAATTTACAATGGGAGTTTCAAAGTAATTTGCCTGGGGTGCTAAAAATAGTCTTTGTGCTTTTCACGTTTCTTAATTAACTATAAAAATGAAGATATGATATAAACAATATAAAAATGAATAGTAAATTTACAGTGGCAGGTTCAAACTAATCTACTTGAGGTGCTGAAAAAATTCTGTTTTTTTTTTTTTTTTCAATTAAATACAAGAATGAAAGTGGAATTTAAATCATTTCAGGATAGAAATTAAATGCAAATAAAGGCTATATATATATATATATATATATATATATATATATATATATATATATATATATATATATATATATGTATATATATATATATATATATATATATATATTTCTTTTAAGTGCTTTTATTCCCATTTTGTATTAAGCATTTACCCTTAAAGACTTTGATTAAATGCAAACGTATGTTTCATGTATCATACCCGACCCAACGCCCTTTCTTCCCAGGATAGAAATTGCGCGGGTATGGCAAAGTTCGAGACGTGTGAGATGTTTGTTATGTTTTTAGAATAGTGGCTTTGTTTTGTGTGTGTATTTAGTCTGTACACATCCATTTGCTTTTTAACAAACCTATCCGTTGATTATATATATAATCCCGGGATGTCTACAAAGTATTTGCCTCTCTGACCTTCATATGCAATTGATACACCATAATTTCCTTCAATCTTGAAATTTTTAGTTATCTATAAAAGAAAACTATTGTCACGCCTTTGTCTGTCCGTCCGCACTTTTTCTGTCCGCCCTCAAATCTTAAAAACTACCGAGGCTAGAGGGCTGCAAATTGGTATGTTGATCATCCACCCTCCAGTCATCAAACATACCAAATTGCAGCCCTCTAGCCTCCTCAGTAGTTTTGATTTTATTTAAGGTTAAAGTTTGCCATGATCGTGCTTCTTGCAATGATATAGGATAGGCCAACACCGGCCCGTGGTTAAAGTTTCATGGGCTGCGGCTCATACAGCATTACACCGAGACCACCGAGAGATAGATCTGTTTTCGGTGGCCTTGATTATACGCCGTGGCGGCTGTACAGAAAACTCAATTGAGCCGAAGAAACTTCGGTGTATTATTTTTGCTTAGATTTTGATGTAATTTTGAAATTACGATTCCATTTTTTGTTTTAATCTTGTGGATGAAATTACGCAAACTTGTCCTTATATAGAAGAAATGAGAGCAGCAGTTCTACGCAATTATATATATTTCACTATCGCAAAATCCTCAACAAGTAACTACAGAACAGCATAACGCACTTGTTATGAGACCTAAGAAATTACGCAATTACTTGTCAGCATAACACAACAAGACGTTTGATAACAATCCTGTGTGACTCATTCATTAGATTAGTGACGGAAGCCTTCAGTAATCATGGTTGGGTGGGACAAGGAGAGGAGAGAGAGAGAGAGAGAGAGAGAGAGAGAGAGAGAGAGGAAGGGGGAGGGGGTAGAAGGTTGCGTGAAGACAATTAACCTGTCTTAATTAATGCCAAGCGTTGTCATCTGATTAGCTCAAGGGAGCTTTGATACCATCGGCCGTCTCTTGTTTATATTATATATATATATATATATATATATATATATATATATATATATATATATAATTTCTATTTTGTGAGTTTTTCTTTTAAACTGTATTTTGAGTTTTTCTTTTAATTGTTGACCTATTTCAAACCAGAATCTTATTCTCTCTCTCTCTTCTCTCTCTCTCTCTCTCTCTCTCTCTCTCTATATATATATATATATATATATATATATATATATATATATATATATATATATATATATATATTTATATATTTATTTATTAAGGTACTCAGATCATGGACATTACATGCTATAATACTTTCCTGAACAATAATTTTGCGTATGTGTTTTAAATTCACTATTCCATTCTCCCAGTGTCAGTCAGATATTCTTATTTTCCTCAAATGAAATATATCTTACCTTTACATTGCTTGTAAGAACGTTTATAATAATTTTCCACGGGCTCTTGCTAACACAATATTCTTCTGAGTTTTTTTAGTTTTCTATAAAAGGAAACTATTGTGCCGGCTTTGTCTATCCGTCCGCGCATTTTCTATCCGCCCTCAGATCTTAAAAACTACAGAGGCTAGAGGGCTGCTAATTAGTATGCTGATCATCCACCTTCCAATCATCAAACATACTAAATTGCAGCCCTCTAGCCTCAATAGTTTTGATTTTACTTAAGGTTAAAGTTAGCCATAAACGTGCTTCTGGCAACGATATAGGACATGCCACCACCGGGCCGTGGTTAAGGTTTCATGGGCCGCGGCTCATACAGCATTATTCCGAGACCACCGAAAGATATAGATCTATTCTCGATGGCCTTGATTATATACTGTAGCGGCTGTACAGAAAACTCGATTGCAGCGAAGAAACTTTGGCCATTTTTAACTTGTTTTATATATAATATTGTTTGATGTTTACCTTGTAACTCTTGGCGTTCTAATCTTTCCTCACCTTCAGCCTTTTACTCTGTTTCGATTCACATTTCCTTTCTCTCTCTCTGCTGTTCAACCTCTCTGACTATTACTTCATTGTACAGTAGAGGGGTTTCATAACAGTTTCTCCTTTAGACCCATGTACTTCATCTCTTTTATTTTTCAGGCGTCTCTAACTTGCTGTCCAGCCGCTTGAACTCATTCACCTTTAGACCTTTGTGCTTCATCTCCTTCATTCTAGGTGCCTCTGCTTTGCTGTCCATCCACTCCAACTCCCTCTTTTCTCTTTATTTATCACTGAAGAGCTGGAGGTGTTGTCTCAATGCCTGGCTTATTGGCCTAAACCTTTGTAGGTTATCTCCAACCCCCTCCCTTACTTTCTTAGGTGTAAGTGCCTGGTACTCTAAACTTTTGCACTTTATTTCCTGTATTTCCAAACCACTGTCCAACTCCAACTCCCTCTCTTCATTCCTTCACTTCATTTAACACTGAATAGCAGGATCTGTTTGCCCAAGTGCCTGGCCTTTCAGCCTAAACTCCATGGATTCAGTCCGGGACGAGAAGTCACAGCTGCGATGAATTAACCCCTCCATGGAAGAAGAAGACCTAATCTTGACAGGAGTAGTTGAGAGAGCCCCCTCCCCCCCCCAACACACACTTCTTTAATTTGTTTGGGATGACTTCATTGATTTTCACTTACGAGTTTAGTGAGGCAAATCATGCTGACGTCATTGAGGAGGCGGGGGGGATTCGTTGCTGCAGCAATTTTGAAAGTTTTCTTCTTTTTTATATCTTAATTCTAGGTTTTTTTTTTCCAGAGGGCTGCTGAGGGAGAATTTTATTTGTGGTTACTAGTATCTATTTATCTATTTATTTATTTATTTATCAAAACGTACCTGGGTCCACTTATTAAGGAAATTCATATCTTTCAATATGTAATTATTGATTTGATGCCTGAGCAATTTTAAAGGTTTTATTTTACCTTAATTCCAGGTTTTGTCTTTTTTTTTTCAGAGGACGGCTGAAGGAGAATTCTATTTCTGGTTACTAGTGTTTATTTATTTATTTATTTATTTATTTATTTATTTATTTATTAAAACGCACCTGGATCCACTTAAGGCAATGTATATCTTTCAATACGTAATTATTGATTTGATGCTACAGCAATTTTAAAAGTTTTATTTTTATCTTACTTCCAGGTTTTGTCTCTTTTTTTTCAGAGGACGGCTGAGGGAGAATTTTATTTATGGTTACTAGTATTTATTTATTTATTTATTTATTTATTTATTTATTTATTAAAACCTGGATCCACAGGCAATGTATATCTTTTATTATTGATTTTTACAGCAATTTTTATTTATTTATTTACCTCCAGGTTTTTTATTTATTTTTGGTTTTGTATTTATTTATTTATTTATTTATTTATTTATTTATTTATTTATTTATTTATTTATTTATTTATTTACTTACTTACTTACTTATTTATTAAAACGTACCTGGATCCACTTATTAAGGCAACGTATATCTTTCAATACGTAATTATTGATGCATCGTATGGGGTTTCCAAGTCTAGTCGATGGGGACAGTCGTATAATTACCATTATTGTATTATTTTGTTATACTCCATTTTTCACTCTTTATTTTTTTACATATTTTAGGCAACTGAGATCGTTACCTCGTAATATACCATTTCTTTACAGCAAATATTAGTGTAGGTTGTGTACGGTGAAAAGATTAAGATCAGCAACCAAAGAGATAATCTCCGTGGAAGCTATCTAGGGAAACTGGTGGGCCGTTGAAAGGTCATACACCCGGCCCCCATATATACTGCAGCATTACTACTACTATCGTATAGACTCGACACGTTGTATAGGGAAATTGATGAGCCGTTGCAAAGACATACAACCGATATTATTGCTGCATTACTACTACTACTAACACGGGAGCTACATGCCCTAGGGAAATTGATGAGCTTCTGTAGTACGCTCGTAACGATTTGAAGTATAAGCAATTGCTCTCTCTCTCTCTCTCTCTCTCTCTCTCTCTCTCTCTCTCTCTCTCTCTCTCTCTCTCTCCTGATGACGTCTCATAAAAGTTAAATTTATGTCTGTCAGACAGAACCGAGAGAGGAAGACGGAATTAAAGAAAGTCAGAAACTTGAAAGTCAAAAATGTAGACAGAGTGACAGGACAGAGGAATTATCATCCCAGGGCACCAGCAGTTTAAAATTCAGGGTAGATGTAGATTAAGGAAGATGTTATAAAGAAACGTGGATGTATAGCATATATATATATATATATATATATATATATATATATATATATATATATATATATATTATATGTATTTATATTTATATATATATATGTATATATGTGTGTGTGTATAAATTATGTATACATTATATTGTATATATATAATATATAAATACATATGATGATTTATATATATATATATATATATATATATATATATATATATATATACATATTTATATATACAGTATATACTAAAAATTCTCGTACAAAAAAAAGCAGTTTGGAATAAAGATAAACTTGGCAGAGAGAGAGAGAGAGAGAGAGAGAGAGAGAGAGAGAGAGAGAGAGAGCACAGACGT
>NC_089795.1:90006729-90026729 GCF_040412425.1 Macrobrachium rosenbergii | reverse complement strand
AGTCTCGACGATCGTGTAATATCTCAGACTCTCTCTCTCTCTCTCTCTCTCTCTCTCTCTCTCTCTCTCTCTCTCTCTAAACAGAAGGAACTTGAGATTTAATTTCACCCCAAGAATTCTCGCTAAATCACGTACATCGGAGTCTCGACGATCGTATAATATCTCAGACTCTCTCTCTCTCTCTCTCTCTCTCTCTCTCTCTCTCTCTCTCTCTCTCTCTCTCTCTCTCTAAACAGAAGGAACTTGAGATTTAAATTCCCCCCAAGAATTCCCTAAATCACGTACATCGGAGTCTCGACGATCGTATAATATCTCAGACTCTCTCTCTCTCTCTCTCTCTCTCTCTCTCTCTCTCTCTCTCTCTCTCTCTCTCGAGTGGGGCTTGCGGTAGGTCATACCAGGTCCCGAGTGGGCAATTACCCGATCGATGAGAAGGAGAAATGAACATCAAGGGATTAATGGCAGTCATTACCGACGGGTTCGTGAGATGTTGTAGCGTTGGCGGGGAGACTCGGAGCTGTTGTTTTTATTGTTGTTTGCGTTCTCTGCTGTTGTTGTTTGGTGTTGTTGTTGTTGTTTTTTTTTTTTTGTAATTGCATTTGTGTAGGAAAGGGAAGGATGGATGGGGAGGGGAGGGGGGGGAAGTCTCAGTTTTAGGTGTATGGAGGTGTTCCTGTTCATTGTATTGTAGTTTGGTGGTTTTTTTTTTATTTATTGTGATTTATGACGATTTGTATAATATATATCTATATATATATGTATATATATATATATATATATATACATATATATATATATATATATATATATATATATATATATATATATATATATATATATATATATATATATATATATATATATATATATCTGTGTGTGAATGAATGTATACGCATCTGCGTACACATCCAAATCAAACATTCTACCGCAAAATACGCCCAGGAACCGGTTGGAAATTCAAAGCAATGCAGTATCGAAAATAACATCAGATAAAACAACCAATACCTTAAAAAAAAATAAACTTAAAAAAAAATACACAAGAGAATTTCATCACGCAATAAACTGAAACGAAACCCTGGGACACCAACGACCCTACTTATAACAAATCCATTTTCGGTGGACCTTAATCATTTCCTATTTCATTTTTGCGAAATCGGAACGCGCGCTTGGTATATGTATATATAGGATCACCCACCATTTCTGGGAATTAATTCGTGCAAATAAAAATGTTTTGTTTCGCGAAATCATCGCCGTGTGCCAGGGTATTGGGCCAGCCATATTTTCCGAACTGCTCTTTTGCAGTTAATATCGGAATTAGATTAAAAAGGTTTCATAATATTCGGCGGATCTCTGTGGAATACTCAATGCTTTTGTTGCTGCCGTGTGTGCATTCAGTGTTGTTATTATTGTTATTATTATTATTATTATTATTATTATTATTATTATTATTATTATTATTATTTTGTTGCTATTATTATTATTATTGTTATTATTATTATTATTATTATTATTATTATTATTTTGTTGCTATTATTATTATTATTTTTATTATTATTTTTATTATTATTTTTATTATTATTTTGTTATTATTATTATTATTATTATTATTATTATTATTATTATTATTATTATTATTATTATTTTGCTATTATTATTATTTTTGTTATTATTATTATCATTATTATTATTATTATTATTATTATTATTATTTTGTTGCTATTATTATTATTATTATTATTATTATTATTATTATTATTATTATTATTATTATTATTATTATTATTATTATTATTCAGAAGACGAACCCTATTCATGCGGAAGAAGCCCAACGGAAACATTGACTTGAAATTATATATGCAAATGCACAATTGCATGTGGATCCTGAATAAGCAACCTTCCAATTGCTGATTTTCATTTTTCTACAGTCATGAAGAATTACATTCTTTTCAAATTTTGCATCAGTATTTCTTACGCTAATACGAGCATATACTTCATTCCACCTAACTCCCAGAGGATGGGGTGGGGGTGGTTGCTATTCAAATATACGCAAATACATGATTGCATAGATATCATAAATAAAGTCATATATATGAAATATCGCTTCCCCTTGAAATGTATGACCCAACCCCCCAAAAAAGCGTCAATATTACTTACGCGAATTCGACCGTAAACTTCATCCCACCCAAATGCTAGAGGATGGTGGGGGGAGGGGGTGCCATTTTAATATACGCGAATACGCGATTGCATACGCATCATAAATGAAGTCACATTTATGAAATATCGCTTTCCCTTGAAATGTATGACCCACCCCAAAATCTATTTCGGGTCACCTTAATATATATACACACGAGTTTGACCTTTCCTCGCCTAGAGACCCGTTGGTATTTAAAACCCGGCTGTTTTCAGGGTTAAATACTAACAGGTGAAGGCTAATGCATGTGTATGTACTCTTTAGGAAGAGCGCTATTGATTGATTGGTTCGTTCCCAAAATTGAACTTGGCGTCACAACAATAAAGGTCGGATAGCGATGGTGTGGAGCCGAAGTTGTTTAATTGTTAAATGGCGTGAAATTACACCTGTATATTTTTCTACATGTAGAGACGACGTTAACTTGTATCCGAATGTTTTCATCTAGAAAAAAAAAGCGGAAGGAATCCAGTACATAAATAAATAGAGGAATAAGTAGATAGATAAATAAACTAAGAAATAGCAAATGGAAGAAGAAATAAGTAAGGTAAATAAATGAAGAGATAAAGGTATTTCACGATTTTCGTTGCATAACTGAGAGAGAAAACTCAAACGTAATTGATTAAAGAATATGCAAAAACAGCAAGACTTTCTCTCTCTCTCTCTCTCTCTCTCTCTCTCTCTCTCTCTCTCTCTCTCTCTCTCTCTCTCTCTCTCTCTTCTGCATTCTGTCCCCAAATGTGGCCCAACAGAGAAGAGAATTCAACAGGTCGGCCATCAACTAAAGACCAAAATTAATCATTGAATGTGTATATTCTCTCTCTCTCTCTCTCTCTCTCTCTCTCTCTCTCTCTCTCTCTCTCTCTCTCTCTCTGTGACAATTTTCCTTCATTTTATGTTTAATGTTGGTTAGGGTAATTATCGTTTTTTTTCTTGATTATCGTTATTATATAATTATGGTTGTTTGTATAGCCATGCATGTTAAATATCAGGATTCACTATATAGTTTGATAATAGTCGTGAGTTCCAAGATTATTTTAATTAATTAATAAAATATCAGAAAATCAGACATCTCTTTCACTATTGCAAAGTCCAAATATATATGTATATACATATATACATATATATAGATTTATATATATATATATATATATATATATATATATATATATATATATATATATATATATATATATATATATATATATATATATATATATATATATATATATATATATATATATATATATATATATATAAAGCCATTCTTAAAACCAAAAAGAATGTACATTCCCAGTTGCATTTGGTAATACAGTTAGCTCTCTACAAAAATTATCACTAGAAAATAAATTGCTTTTTGCAAGCCGGACCTAATTTAATATCCTTCAGAAACAGGATTATACAGTGGGTCCGTAAAAATCAGGTAAAAATTGCGCCGAAGTTTTTTCGGTGCAATCGAGTTTTCTGTGCAGCGTAAAATTAAGGCCACTGAAAATAGATCTGTCTTTCGGTGGTCTCGGTATAATGCTGTATGAGCCGCGACCCATGAAACTTTAACCACGGCCCTGTGGTGGCCTATCCTATATCGTTACCAGAAGCACGATTATGGGTAAATTTAACCTTAAATAAAATTAAAACTACTGAGGCTAGAGAGCTGCAATTTGGTGTGTTTGATGACCGGAGGGTGGATGATCAACATACCAATTTGCAGCCCTCTAGCCTTGGTAGTTTTTAAGATCTAAGGACGGACAGACAAAGCCGGCACAATAGTTTTCTGTTCAGAAAACTAATAGTAATAATAATAATAATATAATAATAATAATAATCATAATAATAATAATAATATCAGGAATAATTACGGTATTGTTCAGTTGGAGACCATTTACAGATAAAGAATTCAGGTACAGTTTGTTAAAAAGGTAGTGAATTTGGTTGCAATATTTCTTACAATTTTTCCTCTTAATTGTATGTGATTCATTCACTGAGCGGTGAATAATATTATGCATCTCCTTCACTATTCATCGAGTTATCTGTAGATGAAATTGCAGAAGAAAATCTCATGCAATTGGATTTAAATATTCAAGATGATTGTCATTCGAAATTGAAAAATGGCAGAATTTCTGCTTACATCCTCTCTCTCTCTCTCTCTCTCTCTCTCTCTCTCTCTCTCTCTCTCTCTCTCTCTCTCTCTCTCTCTTACACCATAGGTATGTTTTTAATCAATTCTTATCAGGAAAAATTTAATTAGGTTTTCTGTCTATAATAAAAGAAATAGTCCATAATATCTTAACATCTCTCTCTCTCTCTCTCTCTCTCTCTCTCTCTCTCTCTCTCTCTCTCTCTCTCTCTCTCTCTCTCTCTCTCTCTCTTTTATGAGTTCGACCATGCAGTGCATGGCCTAACTACTAAAGAGGAATCGTCCGTCTCTCTCTCTCTCTCTCTCTCTCTCTCTCTCTCTCTCTCTCTCTCTCTCTCTCAGAGCCACAGTTTCCCAACATCTGTGGCGGACGATAAAGAAGCATATGGAGCCCAACTAGATTCCTCCGAGGACGCTAATGAGTCCTCTGAAAGGAATCATCCATCAGCCCCGTTCCCATTTTCTTTGTCGAGGTCTAGTCGCTTAGAAAACGGGAATCTTTCGTACATATTTTTTCCCCGGGGATCGTTTGCCGGACGCTGGTTGAAGAGATTGAATAGGATAATAGGGAGAAATGGACGGGGGAGAATGGCTGGATAGGAATGTGGAATTTGGGGGGAGACGGGGGGCGACGACCCCTCCATAGATGGTATAGACTTTTGGAGCCAGATGTAGAGGAAGGGATGAAGGGGGGCTAAGTCCATCAGGTTATCAGCTTGACGAATGGCTGGTCATTTGTTTGATGGACGATCGGATATGAATCGGCTGATCTGCCGTCATTGCCATCTGTTAAGGGTGGAGTGGAAACTGACTGGCTGATTGGCTGGCTGCCTGCCTGCCTGCCCGAGCGCGCCGATTGGCTCAGAGACTGGTCTCTGGAGGTAATGATTTGGAATGAAATATATATATAGATATTTTTTGTTCATTGAACGGAAGCACGCTCGATTTGAAGAGGAAATGATTTTAGTACTTGGCTTAAGAGATGAATCTTTGGTTTACGATGCTTGATAATCTTTGTTAGATATAATATATAGGAGTTTATAGAGGAAAGGATTTTTAGTACTTGACTTAAGGTACATCGTTAGTTTGATAGTTAACACGATACTTGATATAATATATATATATATATATATATATATATATATATATATATATATATATATATATATATATATATATACCAGCTCGGATCCCCGTAGAGGAGAGTAGTGCCGTCAGTGCACCTCATGCAGTGCACTGTAGGCATTACTTAAGGTTCTTTGCAGCGCGCCTTCTTCAGGCCCCTAGCTGCAACCCCTTTTCGTTCCTTTTACTGTACCTCCTTTCATATTCTCTTTCTCCCATCTTACTTTCCACCCTCTCCTAACAATTGATTCATAGTGCAACTGCTTTGAGGTTTTCCTCCTGTTACACCTTTCAAACCTCAATGTCAATTTCCGTTTCAGCGCTGAATGACCTCATAGGTCCCAGTGCTTAGCCTTTGGCCTAAATTATATATTCAGTTCGATTCAGTTGCCAGCTCGGTATCTGTGAATATATCGAAAGAGCAGAGTTTGATTCATTTATTTAAAAAAACATGAAAACATTAACAATAAGAAGGAGCCGATCTTTTTTTTGTTCTCTAGAAAAATCAGAAGAAAATATATTAGTAAACGGTTAGGTATCAACACATGATGTTAATAGCTAAATTAAGGATTTGGAACATCTTCGTAGGGTGGCATTGTGCTGTCAGTGCTCCACACGCAGTGCAATGTAGGCATTACTTATGGTTCTTCGCAGCTTCCCTTCAGCAACACCTTTCATTCTTTTTACTAAACCTCCATTCATGTTCTCTCTCTTCCATCTTAATTTCCTCAACCCTCTCCTGACAATAAATTTGTCCTCTGAAAAATAATAATAATAATAATAATAATAATAATAATAATAATAATAATAATAATAATAATAATAATAATAAAGTGATGGAAGATTGACTGTAAAAGCCACTCAATCGAATAGGATGACTATGATAGACGAAAACTAATAATAATAATAATAATAATAATCTTATTATTAGAGATATTTAAGATTTTGAACTGGATTCCATTGTTGATTTATTGACATTTCAGGGTAACTGGTGCCGAAACAATGCTATTTTAAGTTCGCCCCAGAATTGGAATCAGTGATTTTATTTGAAATATTCCAGTTTAATCATCTATATCAGTGGTTCTCAACCTGGGGGGGCCTTAGCAATATCCAAGGGGGCCGCGAGCCTTAGGGAAAAATTAAAAATTCTCTAATTATATTCGTTTTCTCTAAACGAGAGCCGCTGAGAAGCAGTGTCAAGTATCCCACTAATTCATTTCCAAAGGAATAAAAATACCACTTTTCTTTCTCTTTTTTTTTTATTTTCCTTCAGATTGGGGGGTGGGTTTACTCATAGATGCAAGGGGGTCGTGGAGGGAGGGACCAACTCTTAGAGGGGGGGTAATAAAAAGGTTAAGAACGAGTGATCTATATCCTGTTAAGTAATCTACGTTTATCGCCTCGTCAATACAATCTATAAACAATTATTTGTTTAAACTTCCCCTAGAAAATAAAAGCCCCACAATCAAATAGAAAAGGCAAATAGAAGTTCCCAGAACAAGAAACAGAAGTTATGAATTACTGCACTGAAAAGAAAGCTTCTATTTTCAACTATATATCTTCCACCAAAAACCAATTCAAGCCCCCGGAAAAACCTATCCTCAAAAAAAAAAAAGATATATATATATATTTATATAAAAAAGTAATGGATTTGAAAAGAACTTCTAAAAATACCATTTCAACTTTTACAAAGATGTGACCCCATCCACATTGGAGGTTTTATTGCACGGCACACAAAAACACACACACACTCTTGGAAAGAGACACTCTATTGTAGAAGTAGGAGTTTCTAAAAGAAAAATAAAGTGGTTTTTAATTTGTTTTATTGTAGGTATTATTTGCGAATGGTGTGGGAATAAGGACGGTGAAATATTGAATGTTTTTTTTTTATAGCATGAATAGTTTGCGTATCGTATATTGTCTTCTAGGCTAAATGTCTTTTACGAGTTTTTTTTTTTTTTATTCTGACTCCAATATTAGTATGTCTCTCTCTCTCTCTCTCTCTCTCTCTCTCTCTCTCTCTCTCTCTCTCTCTCTCTCTCTCTCTCTCTCTCCAGTCCAGTATCTACAGTATGGAAGATAACAATCTTGTGTAACTCTCTCTCTCTCTCTCTCTCTCTCTCTCTCTCTCTCTCTCTCTCTCTCTCTCTCTCTCTCTCTCAGTCCAGTGGAAGATAACAATCTTATGTAACTCTCTCTCTCTCTCTCTCTCTCTCTCTCTCTCTCTCTCTCTCTCTCTCTCTCTCTCTCTCTCTCTCTCTCAGTCCAGTATCTACGGAAGATAACAATCTTGTGTAACTTTTTCTCTCTCTCTCTCTCTCTCTCTCTCTCTCTCTCTCTCTCTCTCTCTCTCTCTCTCAGTCCAGTGCCTATGGAAGATAAAAAAATCTTGTGCAGTTCTCTCTCTCTCTCTCTCTCTCTCTCTCTCTCTCTCTCTCTCTCTCTCTCTCTCTCTCTCTCTCTCAGTCCAATACCTATCGAAGATAAAAATCTTGTGCAGATCTCTCTCTCTCTCTCTCTCTCTCTCTCTCTCTCTCTCTCTCTCTCTCTCTCTCAGTCCAGTATTTATGTAAGATAACAATCTTGTGCAGATCTCTCTCTCTCTCTCTCTCTCTCTCTCTCTCTCTCTCTCTCTCTCTCTCTCTGGCTTTCTGTAGCATATCCATTCTTTACTTGAAGTCGCGAATTAGGTAAAACTGCCCTTTGAAATTCCCTGCCCTTTGTTCTTCCCTCAAAACGGCGCTAAGGAATTCCCTGGGGGCGTGAGAGAAATCTCCTGACTCAGGGAAATAAACCAGAGAAAAAAAATTGAGAGAGCCGACAGGTGGCATGCCGCAAGAGCAGATTTAAAATACAAAAAAAAAAAAAAAAATGGTGGTTAGGGAAAAAAATTGTAGTTGGGAAAAACTTGATATTCAAATTATCGGGATTTTAAAAATTTGTAGTTTTTAACAACTGGCGGTTCAAAAAAATCGGTTTGAGAAAAAAAAATTATCCATGTAAAAGGAAAAAACTTGGTGCTCCGGATACTTGATTAATAAAGTTGCTGTTTAAAAAAAAACTATGGGATTTAAAAGCTTGCGATTCAAAAAAAATTTGCGATTACAGGAAAAAAAGCATGATATTAGAAAATTAGAACTTGTTAAAAAAAACTTGCGATTTTATCAAACTTGTGGTAAAAAAAATACTTGCAGATCGAAAAAAATAAACTTGTTTAAAAAAAATTGAAAACTATGAGATTTAAAAGCTTGCGGTTCAAAAACATTTGCGATTGGAGGAAAAATAAAGCTTGACATTAGAAAAATAGAACTTGATTAAAAAAAAGTTGCGGTTTGATAAATTTTTTTTTTTAAAAGTATTTGCAGATCGAAAAAAATTTTTCGAAAAAAAAAGTTATAAAAACTTGCATTTCGGACCTATAGATGATTAGAGCAGTTAAGCTAGACCGCTCAGAGCGTAGGTCAACTGGTTTGGCAAGACTTTAATGGCCATAAAAGGGCGGTTGTGGACCTCAGGATTCAGACGAACCAACCCTGACATTTTCAGACTCTCATACAGTTAGCCTGAGAGTCACATGAAGTTAAAGGGGATGGACAGCCAAGTGGAAAGAGCTTAAAATAAAAACCGAAGTTCGTCAGCACTTGAATGAATGAAAAATATTTACATTTTTTCATATATCACTGCTGTAAGAGAGAGAGAGAGAGAAAGAGAGAGAGGGAGGGAGGGAGAGAGAGAGAGAGAGAGAGAGATCTACACAAGATAGTTATCTTCTATAGGTTTTGGACTGAGAGAGAGAGAGAGAGAGATAGAGAGAGAGATCTGGACAAGATTATGAAAAATCTTACATTTTTCAGGTGTCACTGGTTTGAGAGAGAAAGAGAGAGAGGAGGAGGAGAGAGAGAGAGAGAGATCTACACAAGATAGTTATCTTCTATAGGTTTTGGACTGAGAGAGAGAGAGAGAGATAGAAAGAGATCTGGACAAGATTATTATCTTAACTTCCATAGGTATTGGTTTGAGAGAGAGAGAGAGAGAGAGAGAGAGAGAGAGAGAGAGAGAGAGAGAGAGAAAGAGAGCGAAAGAGATACACAAGATAGTTATCTTCCGTAGGTTTTGGACTGAGAGAGAGAGAGAGAGAAGAGAGAGGATAGAAAATACCAACGCTTAATGACTTATGAGAACGGACTGTTGAGAAGAGAGAAAGTTTATATATATATATATATATATATATATATATATATATATATATATATATATATATATATATATATATATATATATATTATTTAACAAAAAACACCTAGAATCACATCATAATACATCCGCAAAACTATCTACAGAATTACCGAAGAGAATCACATCATCTCGGAAATACTAAACAAGGAACACTCGCGTAGCCTGACGAAGAAGGCCTTAGAGCGATAATGACTTCACGATCCAATGCCCTTGAGAACTCGGGTGGGGGCGGGTGGGGTGGCGGGGTTAGTCTTCGTCGAGCTGACGGCTTTAATTTGTGTCTTTAGAAAAGGGTAATCGCCTGCAGAAGGGAACTGCCTTGCAATGTGCAATCTCCAGCTGAAGGGAATTGTGGGAAAAAAGTTTATTTCAGGTTGTAGGAATTGCTGAATTTTTTTTTTTTTTTTTGGCTGATAGGAATTGATTAAAATTGTATCGTTCACACTCAGCGCTATTGTTGAATCGGTAAATTCCAGCTGATAGGAATTGTCGACAAGGTATTTTCCAGCTTAGAGTCATTGTTGAAAAAGTAATCTCCATCTCACTGGAATTGTTGACAAGATAGTCTTCAGCGGAGTGGAATTGTTGAACCGGTAAATTCCAGCTGATAGGAATTGTTGACAAAGTATTTTCCAGCTTAGAGTCATTGTTGAATAGGTAATCTCCATCTGAGAGGAATTGCTGACAAGGTAGTCTTCAGCGGAGTGGAATTGTTGAATCGGTAAACTCCAGCTGATAGGAATTGTTGACAAGGTAATCTCCAGCTTAGAGTCATTGTTGAATAGGTAATCTCCAGAGAGAGAGAGAGAGAGAGAGAGAGAAATATATTTTTGACAGTCTTTGTTTCAGTATCATGACTAGGACTAGAGTCTCTTATTTTCTTAGGCTGGAATGAGATATACATTGCAGTTCACTGAAAAGGGTTTCAAAATATTGCAGAGCACGTTACAGGGGAATGTGCTGAGTTGCGTGGTCTGGGAAACAGGTTGACTTAGTAAATGAGGCGAGAATTGAAGAATGGACAGATGGAATAACAGAAAGCAGATGAGAATATTATCCAACTCTGGCACCATAAAATCAACAATAATGAGCTTATGAACACACACACACAAACGCTCGCATAAAAATAGCAATATTTCATATTTCATAAATGGAGTAAAAGTAGAAATATAACTAAACATGAAAAACGAGAGATTTCAAGAAACAACACCTTTTTACGATCCGAGAAACAATACTTATCTGTTTTATATTTTGTAAATGGAGTGAGGGCAGAAATATAACTAAACGTGAAAAACAAGAGATTTCGAGAAACAACACTTTTTTCGATTCGAGAAACAATACTTCAGAATTGAAAAAGTAGCAAAACATTTACAATAAAAAAAAACAAGTAAAAAATGCGCCGAAGTGTCTTCGGCGCAATCGAGTTTTCTGTACAGTCGCTACAGCGTATAATCAAGGCAACCGAAAATAGATCTACCTTTCGGTGGTCTCGGTATAATGCTGAATGCCGCGGCCAATGAAACTTTAACCACGATCCTGGTGGTGGCCTATCCTATATCGTTGCGAGAAGCACGATTATGGCTAACTTTAACATTAGATGAAATGAAAACTACTGAGGCTAAAGGGCTGCAATTTGGTATGTTTGACGATTGGAGCGTGGATGATCAACATACCAATTTGCAGCCCTCTAGCCTCGGTAGGTTTTAAGATCTGAGGGCGGACAGAAGAAGTGCGGAGAGAAAAAAGTGCGGACAGAAAAAGTGCGGACGGACAGACAAAGCCGGCGCAATAGTTTTCCTTTACAGACAACTCAAAGAAGATGAAATTGGTAACAGAAATTGCCAAGAAAAGAATCAATAAAAAATTGCACAAACTTCCCAGAGGACGGAAAGAGAGAGAGAGAGAGAGAGAGAGAGAGAGAAAGAGAGACACTGGGTGGTGGGGAGAGAGAGAGACACACACTGGGTGGTTGGGGACAGAAAGGGGAAGGGAGGAAGGGTTTGAGGGGGCGAGTGGGCTCGGAGTAAAAGCAATGCAAAATGTTACTTATATCTCGGACTCATAAATCTCGAGAAAATAAGACGAGAGAGAGAGAGAGAGAGAGAGAGAGAGAGAGAGAGAGAGAGAGAGAGAGAGAGAGAAACATTAATAAATCAAAGCGCGAGACGGGATTCAAGATAACCGGGATAAGACGCATCAAGAAAGAAAAATGAAATAAGGACTCAAGAAAAGAGAAAGACAATTTGCAACTCCTAACTTATGTACCCCAGGGATTAAATAACTTTTAGTTTTGCAGTGGCCATTTATATTCTCCCTTTGTTTCTGTGGCTGAGTTCAGCAGATTTTGCTCATTTATAATTTGCTGATATATTTTGCAAAAAAGTATTGCGTAAATTGACTGACCTTGCGAATATTGTATAGTTGCTCAGTCTCTGTTTCAATTCTTATATAAGCGTGCTGATGTAAAGTGAATCTAGGAATATTATATTATTTATTTTCCGCAGATTCTAAAAGTAAATAGGTAATTCTATGGATACAATATCTATAAAAACGAATCTATATAGATATCAATTTACTGAAATCGGGAACTTTGTATGGTAGCTGTTTTATTTTTTATATAAGAGTGCTGATTTGTAAAGTGAATCCATGAATATCATTTTACTTATTTTGCGCAAATTCTAAAAGTAAATAGGTAAATCTATAGAAGCATATCTATAAAAAGGAATCTGTGTAGATAGCAAATTGACTGAAATTGCAAATTTTTAATAGTTGTACAGCATCTGTTTCAAATCTTATATAAGCGTGCTGATGTGTAAAGTGAATCCATGAATATTATTTTATGTATTTTATGCATATTTTAAAAGTAAATAAGCTAATCTATAGAAACAAATCTATTAAAAAGAATTTATAGAGATAAATCTATAAAAACGAAATCTGAAGTCTCCTTCATCGGGCTGTCACATTTTAATAAACGTAAGAGATAAAATAAGAATAAAAATAACTTCATCACCTTCCTCTCATAGTCTTTGGCCATACTCAGTTCCCCTTGCAGGAGGAGGAGGAGGAGGAGGAAGATGAGGAAGAGGAGGAGGATGAGGAGGAAGATGAGGAAGAGGAGGAGGAGGAAAAGGAGAAGGAGGAGAAGGAAGAGGAGGAGGAAGATAAGTAGGAGGAAGAGGAGGAGGAGGAGGAGGATGAGGAGAAGGAGGAAGAGGAGGAAGAGGAGAAGGAGGAGGAGAAGGAGGAGGAGGATGAGAAGGAGGGAGGAGAAGGAGGAGGAAGGAAGGAAGGAAGGAATAAGAGGATGTAATTATGTAAACACGAACAGCCGGAAGCCTCAGTAAATATTTGTTGATACGGAATCGTTTACAAGAACCAAGTTACTCAGCCAACATTAAATAAAAAAAAAACCGCATTACATCTGGGCGCCTCGAGGAGAACAAACTTTAACCCCCACACACCCACACCCACACCCACACCCACAACCCCTAAAATCGTATAATTAAAAGAGGTTTGGGAATTATTGACACAGCCAAAAGTGGCGTGGTAAATTAGTTGTCGAGTTTTGAGAGAGAGAGAGAGAGAGAGAGGTGCATAATGTCTACTTTTATTGATAAATTGTTGTCTAAATTTATTGACAGACTATTGTCTAAATTTCTTGAAAAAATTGCAGTCTGAATTCATTGTTTAAATTCATTGATAAATTTTTTGTCTAATTTTATTGATAAATTTGTCTAAATTTATCGATAAATTGCTATTTAAATTCATTGAAAAATTGCAGTCAAATTAAATTTATTGATAAATTGCCAAAATTTTATGAAAATTTGCAGTCTAAATTTTTTGAAATTTTTTTTAGATTTATTGATAAATTGTTGTCTGAAGTTATTGATAGATTGTTGTCTAAATTTACTGACAAATTCTTTCCTAAATTCACAGATAAATTGTCTAAATTTATTGATAAATTTTTTCAAAATTCATTGTGAATTTGTCTAAATCATATATATATATATATATATATATATATATATATATATATATATATATATATATATATATATATATATATATATATATATATATATATATATATATATATATATATATATATATATATATACACTCGTGTGTGTGCATTTGCATGCATCCGTTCACACGCGTCAGCTTCCTCAAAATGCGTATTCTATACCAAGAAGGCTACATACGCGTTTTATGACCACATTACAAGCTAAATTACTCATTAAAATATCGCATGGCAATTTGCATACATCCAAAAACGAACCAGTGATTGGCCCGAGTTCAGACTATTTATTTTATTTCCTCCTCAAACATGAATACATAATTAATGAATCCAAGTCCAGTGGCGTCGGCGTTTTTGGGTTTCAATCACATTTCTAAAAGATCAGATATCTCAAATGTTATTAATGGAGGTATGTTGGGTGTACGGGGTGAGTTTAATTGGCTGGACTTGATAAGTAAACAGGGCGCGTTCGATTGGTTCTTAGAAGGTCTTACTGAAGTCTTGGCGAATCAAATTTTAAATTATTGTCCGTTCCTTCGCTCCGGCTGTTCCTTAGGCCTCATTGTGGCCCACTGACCTTCACACCAGGTTTTAAAAGTCTGCCAAAAAGCCTCGGTACTCGTCATGTTTAGGAGAAGTGTAAAACAGCTTTATAAAACGTTTTGGCTCGTAAAAAGAAATTTGATTATTATTATTATTATTATTATTATTATTATTATTATTATTATTATTATTATTATTATTATTATTATTATATTCAGAAACGAACCCTATTTGTATGGAACACGCCTACACTTTGTCCACTGACCTGAAATTCAAGATTCCAAAGAATATTAAGATGTTCATTTGAAAGAAGTAACTGAAGGTGACAGGGAAGTACAGAAAAAATAAATTAATAAATTAATATATAGATAAAACCGTAAATTATTAAAATACAAGGAGAATAGTAATGCATTGCACTGTAAAGAAAAAAGAAATAGGTTCGCACTGAAAATGTACGTTGAATATTGAATCATTGTAAAGAGGTTCATTTCGATCTTGAATGCGTTTACCACTTGTAAATGCAAATTTAACAAAGAAGAAATCGCGTTATTTTCCTGTTTTCTTTCATGATTTAATTTGATCGAGGCTGGGCAAGATATGGGCGTTTCGTTTCCCGACCTACTCCTTTCTGCTCGAAAGAAAATTCTCTCTCTCTCTCTCTCTCTCTCTCTCTCTCTCTCTCTCTCTCTCTCTCTCTCTCTCTCAAAAGTAGTTCAGTATCCTATCTCGTATCTATCATATCTCTCTCTCTCTCTCTCTCTCTCTCTCTCTCTCTCTCTCTCTCTCTCTCTCTCTCTCTCTCAAAACTTCAGTATCCTATCTGCCTCTATCTTTCTCTCATCGAGTTCCTTGCATCTCTCTCTCTCTCTCTCTCTCTCTCTCTCTCTCTCTCTCTCTCTCTCTCAAAAAGTTCAGTATCCTATCTGCCGTGTATCTTTCTCTCATAAGTTCCTTGCCTCTCTCTCTCGAGTCTCTCTCTCTCTCTCTCTCTCTCTCTCTCTCTCTCTCTCTCTCTCTCTCTCTCTCAATCTTTTGCATCTAACTTGATCGCCATGGTTCAATTTCTCTATAAACTATCCATCCCAGTTCTTTTTCCCAACGTCAATTTCTTCCCAAAATAGTTGATACTATTCAGAGAAAGTTCTCTAAAGGATCCTAAACTAGTTTTTGCAGTTGGAAGAATGGGAATAAACATTAGACTTCCCTACAGTTTGATGTTCGCGAGCGATAACAGGCTTTCTTTTTCGTAGTCAGGCAGTGCAACTGAAGGGGGTAATTCTTGAAGAGAGAGAGAGAGAGAGACAATTTCCCTAGTCTATGCACTTAGGAGGGCAAACTCTTGAGAGAGAGAGAGAGAGAGAGAGAGAGAGAGAGAGAGAGAGAGAGAGAGAGAGATTCCTCTTTTGTAGTCAGGCAATGCACTACAGGGTCGACTCTTAAAAGAGAGAGGGAGAGAGAATTTCTCAGTCTATGCACTTAAGGGGCAAACTCCAGAGAGAGAGACAGACGGACAGAGAGACAGGGACAGAGAGAGAGAGAGAGAGAAACTGTTTTCTCTCCAGTCGCATAGTCCACATCTCCCAGAAAAACAATGGAGGCACCCTCTTGGTTATTCTCCCTGAAGAAGGACGAGTTTTATCTACCGTGAAATCTTATGACCTTTCCACTTCCTCAAGGAAATAGTGAGAGTGCTTATCCCATTCTTTTCAGATATTTATTCATTGGTTTATTTATTCTGTTCCTTCGTTCTCCTGCCTCTGAACAAACGTCCCGTTTCTCACTCGGCGCCAAACGTATTGCGTCTGGTCTCCGTTAACTAAGATAGTCTTTGCATGGTGTTGCTGAAAGCTTTCTCTTAAAAAGAAGAAGAAGAAGAATTAACAAGTAAGAAATGCGCCGAAGTTCCTTCAGCGCCATCGACTTTTCTGTACAGCCGCTACAGCGTATAATCAGTTCCTCGTTGGGTGAGCGGGTTCCGTTCTCAGCTACCGCTCTGTTGGTCGCGAGTTCGAATCTCCGACCGGCCAGTGAAGAACAAGAGGAATTTGTTTCTGGTGATAGAAATTCATTTCTCGCTATAATGTGGTTCGGATTCCACAATAAGCTGTAGGTCCCGTTGCTAGGTAACCAATTGGTTCTTAGCCACGTAAAAATAAATCAAATCCTTCGGGCCAGCCCTAGGAGAGCTGTTAATCAGCTCAGTGGTCTGGTTAAACTAAGATATACTTAACAGCGTATAATCAAGGCCACCGATAATAGATCTATCTTTCGGTGGTCTCGGTATAATGCTGTATGAACCGCGGTCCATGAAACTTTAACCATTGCCCGGTGGTGGCGTGTCCTATACTTTGCCAGACGCACGATTATGGCTAACTTTAACCTTAAATAAAATAAAAACTACTGAGGCTAGATGGCTGCAATTTGGTATGTTTGATGATTGGAGGGTGGATGATCAACGTGCCAGTTTGCAGCCCTCTAGTCTCAGTAGTTTTTAAGATCTGAGAGCGGACAGACAGACAAAGCCGGCACAGAACTTCCCACGTTCCTCTGTGTTCGATGATTCTCATCGTATATGCATGAGAGGCTAGTTCTCTTCACAGACTTTCAATAAAAAAAATATAAAATTTTTTTTAATCAATTCCTCTTCAACATCCGCCCTTTGAAAACGGTTTTCAAAGAACCGCTCGCTGGAGTGTTATCGTCCTGGCGAGTACAGAATTAAATAAAAACATCGTTAACAGGTTTTTTTTGGGGTGTTTTTTTTTTTGTGGGGGGTTAAAGTGTTATCGATACGGTCCGAAAAACAAGCGGTTGAATATGAACATCGGTTTTTTTTTTTTTACCCACTTCGATATTTTTTACGAGGTGGAAATTTTTGTGGGGTGGTTGTTACAGCGAATGACGATTATCGGGGTGGCAGTGGGTATTGATTGATTGTATGCCATTTCCCTGCCGTCATGTTGTTATTATTATTATTATTATTATTATTATTATTATTATTATTATTATTATTATTATTAGTGTTATTATGATTAGGTGCCATTATTATTATTATTATTATTATTATTATTATTATTATTATTATTATTATTATTATTATTATTATTATTTAGAAGATTAACTCTATTCAAATGGAACCAGCCTACCACACGGGCCACTGATTCGAAATTCCAGATTCCAAAGTATTTGGTATTCGTTTGAAAAAGGCAACAGAAAGTATTATTATTATTATTATTATTATTATTATTATTATTATTATTATTATTATTATTATTATTATTATTATTATTATTCAAAAGATGAACCCTGTACGTATGGAACAAGCCTGTAGGGGCCGTTGACTTGGAAACTTTCCTAAACTTTAATGAAAAAAAATTTTGACACTTTTCCAAAAACAAGAAAAAAATGCATATTTTCAACTTTCCTAAATTATGATAATTTGCCAGCCAAAAAAACAAGAAATATATTTATTTGATTTTACAACTTTCCTAAATTATGATAATGAGAAAATGCATATTCGACACTTTGCCAAAAAAACAAGAAATATATTTATTTGATTTTGCAACTTTCCAAAATTATGATAAAGAAAAATTTAATTTTCGACACTTTGTCATAAAAAAACAAGAAATATATTTATTTTAATTTTACAACTTTCCTAAATTATGATAATGAAAAAAAATGCATATTCGACACTGCCAAAAAAAAAGAGAAGAAATATATTTAATTGATTTTGCACTTACAAACATCAAGGTCTCTCCGAATTACCCACATAAGCTCCCATAACCATTCTATACAACTTCAAGTGCTGCGCGAAAATGCAGCTTGACAACGTAAGAAAACAATAAAGTGCTACATGAGAGACAATAAAGTGTTCGTCACGTAATTTCTGACCATTATGACCCTCTCGTAACACTTACAGAAGAATGTCGAGTCTTTGTTTCCCAGAGTTGTCGGATCTGATGCATCAGCTTCTTCTTGGGACGTGGTTATAATTGCGACACCGTAAAAGCAATGGCGGTCTCAGAAATGTACAGTACTGTTCTTGAGTGTGTTCATTCACTTGTACATCTGCTCTGATGTTCATTTGTATGGCTCGAGATTTGAACATTTCTTTTTTTTAGTAACAGAAAACTAAAGGACCTCTGACAATGTTTCATTGGTTTTGTACATCTGATAATTTCTGCTCTGATGTTCATTTGTATGGATCGAAATTTTAAAATTTCTTTTTTTTTTCTTGTAACAGTAAACAAAAGGATCTCTGACAAAGTTTCAGTGGTTTTATATTGTCAGCAGGGAAAGGTGATTTTATAGCTTATATATTTTATTTTTTATTTATATTTTTTAAAGGAATATTTTGAAGTAACAAGAAGCAAAATGAAGTCTGACAGAGTTTCGATGGTTTTATATTGTCATCAGGAAAAGGTGATTTTATAGCTTTTATATTTTATATTTGGTTCATTTAAAAAAATGTTTTTTGAGGAACAATAAACAAAAGGAGCTCTGACAAAGTTTCAATGATTTTTTATTGTCAGTTGGGGAAATGTAATTTTATATCTTATATATTTTGTATTTGGTTCATTTTAAAAAAATGCTTTGAAGTAACAATAAACAAAATATTGTTTGAAAATGTTCTCATGATTTTATATTGTCAGCTGGGAAAGAGATTTTATGTCATATACTTTATATTTGGTTCATTTAAAAAAAAAATGTTTTTGAGTAACAATAAACAAAAGGAGCTCTGACAAAGTTTCTCATGATTTTATATTGTCAGCAGGGAAAGGAGATTTTATATCTTGTATATTTTATATTTCGTTCATTTTTTAAAGGAATTTTTTTAAGTAACAAAAAACAAAATATTGTATGATAAAGTTTCAATGGTTTTATATTGTCAGCAGGGAAAGGAAATTTTATATCTTATATATTTGATATTTAGTTCAAGGTTCTCATGATTTTATAATGTCAGTTGGGGAGAGGAAACCTTATATCTTATATATTTTATATATACCTCATCGCTTTTTATAGAAATGTTTTTGAAGTAACAAGAGACAAAAGAATGTCTACATTGTTCCTGTGATTTGAAATTTTGAGCAGGGAACAAACTTTTATATTTTATTTATTTTATATTTGCTTCACATGTCTTTTAATAGGAATGTTAGCAAGTGACAATAAGTAAAAGGATTTATGGCAATATTCCTGTGATTTTACATTTTATTTGTTTTTATTTATAAAAAAACAAGGAAACGAAAGAATGCCTGACAAAGTTCCCGTGATTTTATTATTATCAGCAAGGTAAAAAAATTACATATTTTTATATTAACTTCATATCTAGAATAATATGAAAAGGTGGCTCGAAAGTTCAAGGTCGGTCATTAATGTCATGTTTCATTTTTATGTTCTATTTTTCTCTTCTAGTTCTTTCTGTTAAATGTAGGGAAACACATCTTTCATGTATTCCTTCAGAGGTTGGGGAGAGAGCTATATATATATATATATATATATATATATATATATATATATATATATATATATATATATATATATATATATATATATATATATATATATATATATATATATATATATATATATATATATATATATATATATATATGTGTATATATATAAATATATATATATATATATATATATATATATATATATATATATATATATATATATATATATATATATATATATATATATATATATATATATATATGACTCTCATTACATTTCTCATGACCGATCTTAAT
>NC_089795.1:89994229-90004229 GCF_040412425.1 Macrobrachium rosenbergii | reverse complement strand
CATACATAACACATTCAAATGGTTTTAGATTGTGTTATTTAGCTTTTTTTATAGCTTTATGTGAATTTAGAGGTCTGTTTTATGTTGGTTTTAGAAGAAAGTTGGAATTATTTATCTTGGTTTTTTTTTCACCGTCGTGTTTTATGGTTATCTGAGAGTAGATTTATACACATGGACAGTTTTAACACACACACACATACAAAATGTAAGCAAAGTGTCAAAAATATTTCAAAATTTTGGTAAGTCTTCAGGGGGTCATCTCCAGGTCGAGATTTCTGGAAACGGAACGTGACCTGGCCTCCCACAGTGACTTTGACCCAATCAACGTCATAGTTTAAAGTTTCATTAGGCACATGAAACCCATTGCACTGATTCCATTCATAAGTTGTAAAAAAAAAAAGGACACTTGATTTCCCTTTCAAAGTTTTAATAAAACTCCCACTTCAGAACTTCTAGTACAGTCTTAAGAAAATATTCTAAGAGAGACGAGGCTTAAGAGTACTTTATAGAATAGCTAATTCGTCACATCGAATTCTCATGATGCAGTAAAATGGTTCTACTCAGGGTTGAATGTATTCTCAGCTTAAATCTGTAAGCTTCCTTTAAAATCCAAATCCTTTTTTATTTTGCTTTATATCATCATCGAATCATTTTTTTTTTATTTTCGTGCCTCCTTTGACTCAAGCTTATTTTTTCAGTTTTCAGTTCGAGGACAAACCATTTGAACCCAGGTATTCTAACTTCGTTTTTTGTTAACTTCTCTCTTCTCTTGGTTTTTCCTGCTGAGTCTTGCCGATCTGTTGCATTGTTTTGAAACACAGTTTTCCTTCCAGACGCCTTCGAAAGCTTCAGGATAATTTTGCATGCCTTTCGCTTCTTCAATGCAATTGTTTATGCAAAGTCTCGACTCGCGAAAATGTCTGTTTCTGCTTGAGTACAGAAAATGGATCTGTCATAACCTTAATGCACATTTCATTCCAGCCCCAAACATCCTCGTTTCCAGATTTCCAGGTTCGAAACGGGATTTACTTCAGATCAGTCATCAAGAGATATTTCACATTCCATCTTGACATTCCACTGCCGTTCGGAGGGCGTATCGGCAAATTGGGGCAGGGTGCCGACATCCGATTTTCTAGCGTGAGTGCGCCCTCGCCCATATTTTATGCAGGGAAGGCTTCATACTATTCAAATCATGTCTGGCATATTCACAGAGCGCCTGGGGAAGGTAGAGGTATGGCCGGATTATAATACTTCTTTCACACACCGTCGTCGTTTTGGCAGAGTCCGTCCAGTGTCAGCATTAGGATTTGACGATCGAAAAGTCACAGTTCCCTTTTTCTCTTTCCTGACCCGTCTGCCTTCGTTAAAAGAGACGAGGAAGAAGAAGAAGAAGAAGGAGAAGAATTCCTTCCGCGTCGTGTGCCATTCCGCCTCGTCTCGTGCGGGCACGTATATATGTATATATATACTCTCGTTAAACCCGTACCGTCACCTTATTAAAACCTACGTGCATTCGGCCACCGGAACCGTCGTTGCATTTCCGGTCTTCGTGCTTTCGCAATCACTCGTTTTATTTCGCAGTGACATTTATTTATTTATTTATTTACCCCTGACACCCCCGTCGTCGAGATCGCGAGCGAGCGAGAGAGAGAGAGAGAGAGAGCAAGCGAGGAGAGATTGAGGTTCTCCCAGAGGCCAGGGACGTGTAAACCCGACGGAGGTCCACGACATACTGGCTGGGAACTCTGCTCGCTCGGATATGCGAGGAGGGCGCTATTAGGATGTGCAGGGTGGGGGTGGGGGACTGGGAGTTGGTAGGAGTAGGGAGGGGAGGTAGGAGGAAAGGGGGGGGTGGATGGAAATACGTTCTGGAGGAATTGGACGCAAGGAGTAAAAGATGTGAAGAAAAATGTTTGGATGCTTTTAATCGTATCATATAATAATAATAACACCGGGTTTTTCGGAGTGTATACATATATTATATATATATATATACGTATAACTATATATATAAATGTATATACAAATTTGTGTGTCACTGCGTGATGTAATTTAAAAATTACACAGGATTATTTTTATGTATTTATAAATGATCTCTAAAAAAAATTTTTGTGTGTCACCTTCAAGTTGATGTAATTTTTTTAAAATTACACTCTCTTTTTTTCTCTCTCTCTCTCTCTCTCATATATATATATATATATATATATATATATATATATATATATATATATATATATATATATATATATACACTAACTAAATGCCCCAAATTTACCTTCTCTTTTTAAGGGCCATTTATATATATATATATATATATATATATATATATATATATATATATATATATATATATATATATATATATATATATATATATATACTAAATACCCCAAATTTACCTTCTCTTTTAGGGGCCATTTAATCCAAAAAAAGACAAATCATTACAGCATAAAACATTCCCGAATTACGCCAAGGAATTAATTGATTGTGGAATGAATTGATTTTGAAATGAATTGATTGTCGATCTAGAATTACTCCATCGAGCTCTCCACCGCGGCTGTCAAATGGCCTGTCAACTTAATTGAAATTTTCCGTCAGTCCTGTGTTGCAATTTGCTGTCTGTCGTCTGTGATGGGATTTTATTTAATTTTTTCATTATTTTTCGTGATTTTTCTGAGATATTTTTTGTTTTTTATTACTGTTAAGAAGAGCAGAGAGAGAGAGAGATTTGTAAACGTGTTCTATTGGACAGGTGTTTCAATCAAATAAGTAAAAAATGCTCCGAAGGAACTTCGGCGCAATCGAGTCTTACTGTACATCGTATGATCAAGGCCACCGAAGACAGATCTATCTTTCGGTGGTCTCGGCATAATGCTGTATGAGCTGCAGTCCATGAAACTTTGACCACGGACTGGTGGTGGCCTGTCCTATATCGTTGCCAGAAACACGATTATGGGTAACTTTAACCTTCAATAAAATAAAAACTACTGAGGCTAGAGGGCTGCAATTTGCTATGTTTGATGACTAGAGATCTGTGGGCGGACAGAAAAAGTGCGGACGGACAGACAAAGCCGGCACAAATGTTTTCATTTACAGAAAACTAAAAAGTAGAATGAACTTTTCAATACTCTCTCTCTCTCTCTCTCTCTCTCTCTCTCTCTCTCTCTCTCTCTCTCTCTCTCTCTCTCATTATAAGACAAAATATAATCATTTCTCCACAGAATCTCTCTCTCTCTCTCTCTCTCTCTCTCTCTCTCTCTCTCTCTCTCTCTCTCTCTCTCATTATAAGACAAAATATAATTATTTCTCCACAGAATCTCTCTCTCTCTCTCATTATAAGACAAAAATATAATTATATCTCCACCCAGAATCTCTCTCTCTCTCTCTCTCTCTCTCTCTCTCTCTCTCTCTCTCTGATACACAAAATACGCTTGTCTAACAAAATTCATATAAATGCATTATACACTATTCTAGTGAATAATACAAGGGAATATCTATCTATTTTCCCCAATATCTTTTTGCATTCGTTTTATGCAAATAAGAATCTTTCTTTATAACCATAAACCTGTATCTTGAGAGAGAGAGAGAGAGAGAGAGAGAGAGAGAGAGACTCATATCCAGTACAGGTCCCGAGATCTATACCAGCTGCGCTTGTCTAAGAAGAGCTCCAGTCAATATGAGCTATCAGTCAATAATATATATATGCATGTATATATATATATATATATATATATATATATATATATATATATATATATATATATATATATATATATATATATATATATTAGAGGCCACACTTACCATAATTGACCTGTGTAATGGCAACAATGACCCCTTGACCTCCTCACCATTTCCAATCATTTTTTTAAAAACATTTCTCACTGAGAGCCTCGAAGTGCTATAGGGGACAGCTGAAGAAATTCTCTCTCCTAGGGTGGGTTCGAACCCAAACACGTGAGAAGATTGTGACTCAGGGAATGAATTTGTTTGTTTATTGATAACTGTTTTAGTGACGTCAATTACAATGTAGATCATGGAAGTTATTTCTATGTAGAAATTTGCATAGTTTGATTGAATTTCTGTACATTTGTAAATCAAATTCCAGATTTTGAAATAAAACTATTGGTCGCACTTTTTCTGTCCGCACTTTTTTCTGTCCGCCCTCAGATCTTAAAAACTACGAAGGCTTGAGGGCTGGAAATGGGTATGTTGATCATCCACCCTCTAGTCATCAAACATACCAAATTGCAGCCCTCTAGCCCTAGTAGTTTTTATTTTATTTAAGGTTAAATTTAGCCATAATCGTTAGCTCAGGACAGAATGTGGTGGCGTGAGTTCATCGAGGCACTATGCATCTCCGTGGTGCCACAGGAAATGATTGATTGATTGATTGATTGACTGATTATTATCCTGCAGGTGTATTAAAATTGTATCGTTTCTGCGTAATGCCTGATTGATTGTGCTTTATTTGACGTCAGACCACAAGGGCCACTCGTGCTTATACCAGGCATAAAATTATGAAAATTTTGAATAACTGAGGCAGATGAATTTCGGGTATTTACTTTCAATAATAAGAATTTTAAAAACATATCGAATTCTTCTTGGTTTGCCTTCCACCTTTATACTTTTATTCTGCTTTTTCTTAATGATTTATTCGGGCCTGGGCTGGAAAAAGGACCGTAGGTTGCCAGTCGCTTAATAAATAAAAGCAAAGTTAATGAATCTTTGGTTTGATTTTAGGTTTTTCCGTGATACGAATCTCGAGAAGGGAGCGTCACGAGAACAAGATTAAATTTGTGGCATCTTTTACAGTCTAACCACTACAAATTACGCCAAGAAAATAGTAAGTTTTTTATCTTCATTGATGCAAAACTAAATTAAAGTTCATATTACGCAAAAAAAAAAAGTTACTTCACAGAACGCCAAATTCTGCCACCAATATCAGTTACTTTACGCCAAGTTTAGGCCAGAATCCCACAGAAAAAACAAAAACTCCATGGGATACTCCCCTTTAGTCACATCGACTAAACTCTATGAATTACCCAAATCATGTTGAAGGTCACGCGACAATAGAACCGACGCAGCTTTCGAAAATAATAATAGACTCTACATTCGGCTAAAACCGAGGTCCTTTCGGGGAAAACGGGCATTGAAGCCTCCATTATGACGTCGGAGGCACATTGCTGACGGGGCTCCGGCCTCTCATGAAAGGAATCAGTCCGGGAATAAATGCATCAATTTCCTTTGATCTTCCTTTCATTGGTGGAGACTGACATAGAGCTTAAGTGGTGTCAGGTTTAATGCTGATGTTCTTGGCGTTTTGCTTGGGTCTCTCTGGTCTTATTGTGACCCAACAGAACCTTGGCGTTTGTTGCAACATAAGCAGAACTTGTGGTTTTATGAAGCTGATATTACGGTATGTTGCTTAGACTATCAAGGGGTCTCTCTGGTCTTATTGTGGCCCGTCAGAACCTTGGCGTTTGCTGCAATTTTAGAACTTTTGTGGTAAAGAACATTGCTTAGACTATCAAGGGGTCTCTCTGGTCTTATTGTGACCCAACAGAACCTTGGCGTTTGTTGCAATTTAAGTAGAACTTTGTGGTTTTATAAAGCTCAAGTGTGAAGCTGATATTACGGTACATTGCTTAGACTATCAGGGGGTCTCTCTGGTCTTATTGTGACCCAACAGAAACTTGGCGTTTGTTACAACATAAGTAGAACTTGGTCGTTTTCTTTTTACTGTACCTCCATTCATATCGCAACTACTCTGAGGTGTTCCTCCTTTTACACCTTTCAGACCTCTTACTCTCAGTTTCCTTTCCAGCGCTGAATGACCTCGTAGCCCCCAGCGCTATGCCCTTGGCCTAACCTCTATATTCCATTCCATCCCATTAGTAGTTTGATAAAGTAAATCTTTTTCCAAAACATTCTGTTAAATTGAGACTTTCTTAAAATACTTTTTTTCATTTACAATGTAAATAAAAATCGAAATAACAATAAGAAAACGTATATATGATGACGATAATGAAAACAACGCGAGAGACAACACAGCGCTATAATGACTATAAACATTTTAATTTCCATCGTAAACGTCATTGTCAAAACATTTTAAATAATGTCTCAGCTATAATAATGCACATTATCATTGTAAATTCATCCCCGTCAGACAACTCAGATCGCTATAATGACGATAGACATATTCATTATCATCGTATGTTCATTATCATCATAAACGTCATTGTAAACATTATAAATAGTGTCTCAGACACTTCTGAACCCCGAGAGACAACTCAGATCGATATAATGATACATACATATTCCTTATCATTGTATGTTCGTTATCATCATAAAAGTCATTGTAAACATTATAAATAATGTCTCAGGCACAACTGAACCCCGCAGACAACTCAGATCGCTATAATGATGATATACATATTCATTATCATTGTAAATTCATTATCATCGTGAACGTCATTGTAAACATTATAAATAGTCTCCGGCACTTCTGAACCCCGAGAGACAATTCAGATCACTATAATGACGATATGCATATTCATTATCATTGTATATTCATTATCACCGTGAAAGTCATTGTAAACATTATAAGTAATGTCTGAGGCACTACCGAACCTTCATTACTGTAGCCATTGATCAGCTGGGAATGGCGTCATTTGGGAATTCATTGTTGCAATGCGTCCCACCGCAAAACCTGTTGGAATATTCCTAATGACCTCTGAGGCCGCAGGAATCTTAATTACGGAGCTGTTTAATAACGGGTAATTAAGGCTCGAAGCGTTGATTTCACAATCTTTATTCATCACAATCGTTATTCATCACAATCATTTTTCATATTAATCTTTGTTCATCACAATCTTGATTTATCACAAACATTATTCATCACATTCTTGATTCATCACAATCGTTGTTCATCACAATCTTGATTCATCACAATCTTGATTCATCACAATCATTATTCATCCCAGTCTTTATTCATCACAATCTTCATTCATCACAATCTTTATTCATCCCAATCTTCATTCATTACTGGTTATATTACATGAATTACCGAGTCAGCCAGAAGTGTGACTGTCTTTATTCATTATGATTATCTTTATTCATCACAGCTAAGAAACTGAGAAACCTTAGCTGTTTGGTACAAGCTGCAATAGATCATAAGGCCCTGCCTGCAAAGTTAGCTAATACGTTAGTGTCTATGTATCACTATAATCAACGTGTCAGTATAATCATCTTCATCATCATCACCATACGAAAGTCCTAAACTCATTATTTCCTGCTGCGCTTTCACTTCCACCAATCTCCACTCTAGGCCACCCCCCCCTCACTTCTCATTCCAACTCTTCAGGTAACCAAAGGAGTCCAGTTGCTGACACTATCACTCACTATCTTCCCCTGGGGTACACGGGAAAGTTCCAAGGAAATTTAATAACCTGAGTCATGGGAATATCTTGCAGTGCTTGAAAATTGCTTTCATCAGACCCTGCTTGTTATTTAGGAAGACAAATTTCTGTTCGTTTATTATGCTTGGTTAAGGAATTGCCTTCATTAATCTGAAGATTGGTGCTATTGAATTTTGATTCAAGTTTTACTTTATTGTAAAAGAAAACTATTGTGCCGGTTTTGTCTGTGTGTCCAATATTTATTCTGTCCGCCCTCAGATCTTAAAAACTACTGAGGCTAGAGGGCTGTAAATTGGTATGTTGATCATCCACCCTCCAATCATCAAACGCAACAAATTGCAGCCCTCTAGCCTCAGTAGTTTTTATTTTATTTAAGGTTAAAGTTAGACATAATCGCGCTTCTGGCCATGAAACTTTAACCACTGGACCGTGGTTAAAGTTTCATGGGTCGCGGCTCATGATACCAAGACCACCGAAAGATAAATCTATTTTCGGTGGCCTTGATTTATACGTAGCGGCTGTAGCGATTGTGCAGAAGAAACTCGCATTTTTATTGGTTATATTTCTATACTTTATTGAAGTTAATCTTTTCGTCACTTGTTATCATTAAAAATTTGGATATTTTTTTCATATATCTCGAGATTTTTTATAAATAATTATTTATCACCATAATTAGAATTATTATTTTCCGTGTTTTGCAAACTTGAATTCAAGACGCGTCCTTTTACAAATCTTTTCGTATTTCTTCAGGCATAATTATTTTATAATTATCACCATAATTACGTCTCGAATCGCCATACCCGCGCAATTTTCTGTGGGAAGAAAGGGCGTTTTATGATACATGAAACATACGTACTTCAGGCAGGGCAGCCGATCGAGACCACAGGTACAAAAAGCCAAATCAAAAGGTCCTTCAAAAGAAGGCATTGCTTACCCCATACAAAAATGGGAATAAAAGTATGTTAAAAAGAAGAAGAAGAAGAAGAAGCTTTAGTTTTTCAACTCCGAGATGTTTTCAAATATACATGACTTTTATGGAGAAACAAATAACTGTGTGATACATATATTTGTTTCTCCATTTTAAGAATCTGTGGGGTTCCCTTTTCGGATCTGAGAAAGCTATCTACAGTTTTTATTTTTATGTGACTTTTATTTGTCCATTTTAAGACTCAAACTTGAGTATTTTTTAATGACTTTTATGTCAGCTTCAAACTTTATAATACTTTAGAACTTTATAAGCGAGTTTTTGCTTTCCATTTCCAAATAAATGTATCTGTAAAATTGCACAGTAATCCAGAATACATTCTCAGAAGTACATAGACTGTATCAGAAAGACTTAAACAGTTTATGAAACTATTTAGCTAAACGTCCAAAGTACTGACTCCCCAAATTATTATTATTATTATTATTATTATTATTATTATTATTATTATTATTATTATTATTATTATTATTATTATTATTCAGAAAATGAACCCTATTCACATGGAACAAGCCCACCAGAGGGGCCAGTGACTTGAAATTCAAGCTTCCAAAAAATATTGTGGTTTTGAAATTCAAGCTTCCAGAGAATTTGGTGTTGAAATTCAAGCTTCCAAAGAATGTGTTGTTGAAATGCAAGCTTCCAAAGAATGTGGTGTTGAAATTCAAGCTTTCCAAAGAATGAGGTGTTGAAATTCAAGCTTCCAAAGAATGTTGTGTTGAAATTCAAGCTTCCAGAGAATTTGGTGTTGAAATTCAAGCTTCCAAAGAATGTGGTGTTGAAATTCAAGCTTTCCAAAGAATGTTGGTCAAGTTGAATGTTGTGTTGAAATTCAAGCTTCAAAGAATTTGGTGTTGAAATTCAAGCTTCAAAGAATGTGGTGTTGAAATGCAAGCTTCAAAGAATGTGGTGTTGAAATTCAAGCTTTCAAAGAATGAGGTGTTGAAATTCAAGCTTCCAAAGAATGTTGTGTTGAAATTCAAGCTTCCAAAGAGTGTGGTAATGAAATTCAAGCTTCCAAATAATGTGGTGTTGAAATTCAAGCTTCCAAAGAATGTGGTGTTGAAATTCAAGCTTTCCAAAGAATGAGGTGTTGAAATTCAAGCTTCCAAAGAATGTTGTGTTGAAATTCAAGCTTCCAAAGAGTGTGGTAATGAAATTCAAGCTTCCAAATAATGTGGTGTTGAGATTCAAGCTTCCAAAGAATGTGGTGTTGAAATTCAAGCTTCCAAGGAATGTAGTGTTTAAATTCAAGCTTCCAAAGCATATTGTGTTGAAATTCAAGCTTCCAAGGAATGTAGTGTTTAAATTCAAGCTTCCAAAGAATGTGGTACTGAAATTCAAGCTTCCAAAGAATGTGGTGTTCAATAGGAAGCAACAGAAGGTAAAGGGAAGTGCAGAAATAGGAGATCAATTATTATAAAAACAGAATAATTGATAAATTAATAAACAGATAAATAAATAAGACTGAGTCCACTTTAAGAAATAAACAGAAGCTAAACTTTAATCTAAATGGATTAAGTTGTTACAACTCCAGGGACTCTGCAAGGAAAGCTGATAACGGAAGTCTCTTCAGAGTCTGTAAACGGTATTCCGG
>NC_089795.1:89956729-89989229 GCF_040412425.1 Macrobrachium rosenbergii | reverse complement strand
AATAAAACGGGCTTGTAATCGAGAGAGAGAGAGAGAGAGAGAAACATAAAGAAACAGTTATAATTTGAGAGAGAGAGAGAGAGAGAGAAAGAAAGAGAGAGTTATAGAGAGAGAGAGAGAAACAAAGGAAACAGTTATAATTTGAGAGAGAGAGAGATATAGAGAGAGAAACTCAGCCAGGAAAAGCGGATCTCATTCACTGAAGATTAACGGGGAAAACAACAGTATTGTTTCTCAGCTTCGGTTTAAACATACGCTGTTTCTCCGTTCCGTAACGAGGGAGATTATTGTGTTTTTCTGCGAGCTACACTGATAAGCCCTTGCTTTTAATGGATGCCTCGTCCTCGAGAGCTAATAATGTTTGTGGTCAATTAATCGGCATGGTTATGGAATTGTGTGAAAATAATGGTTATTGGGGCTTTTGTGGAAGTTTGATTTCCTCTTATCGTTAATTGGCCTTCAGTATACGTTAGTTCGCGCGCGAGAGAGGACGTTTCTGTTTATTATGTATGTATGTGTGTATGTATGTGTGTGTGTATATATGTTTATATATATAAATATATATATATATATATATATATATAATATATATATATATATATATATATATATATATATATATATATATATATATATATATATATATATAGAGAGAGAGAGATGAAGTTGAGTTCACTTACACCACAGGCCATAATAAAACTCATATTATACCCTTTACAATTCCTTTTTAACGACAACAAAAACAAGTGAAGAAAAGCCTCCGACCTCCATCCCAAATAGAAGCAATAAAAGTCCGGGCCATTAAAACATCACCTCCAGAAAGAGAGAGAGAGAGAGAGAGAGAGAGAGAGAGAGAGAGAGAGCTACATATTTCAACTGGAATGGTAATTCCCCGGGAGAAATAACTCTCGTAACTTTGATCAGAAGTTTCGACGGAAATACGTATTCGGATAATACCCCTCCCCCCCGGGGGTGGGCGGGGGGAGAGATGAAAGGGCGTAGGAGTGGAGCCCCGCCCTTCAGATAACTTATAGGACGTCGTCTCGGAGTCCTCCTCCTCAGGGTCCTAGAAACAGGGCGTCCCTGTGGTTACTGTTTCGCTTTTACCGAATCCTGCCGGAAGCTGTGTTGTAAGTTGTTTGAATGTTCCCGAGGAGGGCAAAATGTTTCCTCTATTTGTTAATTTTAATCTCATCTCGGAGAAAGTAATGTAATTTGCCTTATTATATCTTACCTATTAATTTTTCTTTTATTTATTTATGTATATATACACACACACACACACACACACACACACACATATATATATATATATATATATATATATATATATATATATATATATATATATATATATATATATATAATTATACACGATAGGTGTTTTCCTTTTTCAGTTTTTCTGTTTATACATTTCTGTTATTCCTTATTTCTTAGATAATCCCATCTTTATCAAACTTGTAACTCATCCTCCAAAGTGATACAACATGAGTACTTAGGTACTTCGTTCGAAAATCACTAACTGACAACTACAATGCCGCATATTTATGTCTTCCTTAAATGCGAAAGCACATTTTTACTTTATAAAATGCCGCCGTAGTATGGTTCATTAGAGCGAAATCCATCAAATATATCAAAGTCGAAAGAAAATATTAGATAGGGACAAATTTCTGAAAACAGTGGTGAAACATTTTCAAAATAAAGTTCACTTGACGCCAATGTTTTCGAGAAAATACGTCATTATCAAGTTTAACTATCAAAATAAGGATATAAAAACTTTTAAAAATCTTCGTAAAGAGGATAAAATTACTTGAATTGCAGCAATGATATTTTTAAACAGTCATTTAGCTTTTGAAAGGTGCTCTTAATAATGGGACGGCAAGTGTAAACAAATGACGTCATAGGAAGTCCATCAGCGCCATCTGTTGCCCATTCCCAGAACTACAAGTGTCAAAGTGTGTAAACGTGGTTGACCGCTGCGTGCGTGCGATAGTCAATTAAATGCTGTTTTGAATGCTTTATCTCGTATTTTCTTATATGTTTGTTTGTGTTTTATTTTCAAGTTAATGTCGGTACTTTGAAACTGATCAATTTTCATTTGTGATAGTGTGAGAAGCCAAGCCGTTTTTCGAGTGATTTAAAAGAAGTCTCTTGCCTTGGGCTATGGGCCATCAGATCTCTCCATTGGTGAGTCGAGTAAATGATTTTTTAGATAATGGTGAGAAAGTAAATATATCTGGTTTTATATTTGAATATGTGGCCTTATATGGTAATGATAAAATTGACTGTTTAAGTCGTATCATTCAAAGTTTCATTAAATTTTGTATGTAAACTGTTTATGTATGCTAGGCCTGTTTTCATTTGCTGATTTTAATGGAGAGTTCCACTGCTTTTTTGTATTTTTATTTTGAAAATCGCCAAAGTAATCACAAATTTATTTATTTATTCGACGAAAAAATGTGAGGAAACCTACATACAATAATTAATAGTGATTATTAAGGATAATAATCAAAGCAACCTCCTTTTTATCCGACGATTTTTGGGACCACACTGGGACACTGGGTAGGGGATAGGGGGACCCATTTATGGGTGGGGAAAACACCAAAATAGTGAATTGTTATAATGTAGTTAACTTAATCCCACCTAGGACACCACGTCCTTACCTAGCTTGGGGCATTGCTCCTTGTTAGCCCCACATAACAGAACCTAGGGCACTGTAAATTCAAATTGGGTTGTGTCCAACCCACCACACGAAACCTTACCTAACCTACTCAGCTAACTTAACCTAACCTAGGGCACTGAAAATTCATATGGAGGAGTGTCCTAATCTATTCAGACCTTGCCTAATGTAGGATGCTGTAAGTTTGTTAGTTCAAACAGGCTTATGTCCTAACTTAGCACACCGAAGGTAACATAAATCACTGTAAACACAAATGCAGTTGCTTCCTAACCTACTACAGCAGACTTAGCCTAAGGCACTGTTAATGCAAATGGGATTGTATCTTGACCCACCACACCTAACCTCAAGTAGCCTAGGGCACTGTAAATTCAGAAGGGTTATGTCCTAACCTACCACACCGAACCTACCCCATCCTAACCTAGGGCATTGTAAATTCAGATACCCACCACACCTAATCTAACGTAGGGCTCTTTAAATTCAAATAGGGTTTCACTAAACCTAGCCCAGAGCATTGTAAATTCAAATACACTTGCCTCCTAATGTGCCACACCAAGCCTGGCCTAAGGCACTGTAAATTCAAAGGGGTTATGTCCCAACCCACCACACTTAATCTAACCTAACCTAACCTAGCCTAGGGCGCTTTAGATTAAGAAGGGTTATGCCCTGACCAACCACACTTAACATAACCTACCCCAGGTCACTGCAAATTCAAATAAGTTGGGGACTGTAAATTCAAGTGCAGTTGTGTAAATCATATAGGAAGTACAGCAGGGCCAAATTTTTAATTTAGTTTGACTTGCTCTGATGAGGCTTCTGTCTTGGAGTATGAGAAGCTAATTTTGAGATCATTTTTTTATATGAATATTCAACTGTTGAGAAGGTGACAAGATAGATTGAAATTATGCTTTTCTGTGGATTTATAGTCATATCTATGATGTAGGCATATTCCTTTAGCACCCAAAGTTACTCCAATGACCTTAGCTGTAAATTATTAAGATGGTAGTTGGTTTTTATGGTGGAGCATGATCATGGTTGAGAAGTGATGGGTTTGCAAACCTCATTTCTAAAATTCTTGATGGAAACTGCTAATCTACTGCCTTTTTGAGCCACCCCTGCCAGATTATTTACATAAAAATGTATATATTTATGTATATATATATATATACATAAATAAAGGCTTCTGTCATTATTACAGAACATGTTTATGTTCATTTTGTTTGTCCCAAAACGCTGTCAGCAAAGGGAAATGTGTTAGTACTGTTACTGCTATATATGACTACAACTACTATGTTATGTTTTTGCAAACTATTATGTACTCGTACACTTAACATAGGATGCCGTAAAGTTGTTGGTTAGGGGAATTGGTTGATTATTTGTAATGTTTAATTTTTACCCTGTAGGGTGAGATATATATTCGCTAAAGAACTGTACAGTTCAATCTATTAACATTTTGACCTACTTTCTATAAGTGCTTTGAAATGTTATAAGTAAAATATTCTCCCCACTTAGAATTATAGGCTTTATAAATTTCTCAGTTAAGTATTTGGTGAAAATAACCTTTTGATTTCGTTCACCAAATTCCTTTATTCAAGTGTTTTTGTCAACAAACCCTTTCTTGCCATCCCTTGAATATGCTAATTCCTGCTCATGCTTTCAGGATAATGTTTCTCGTTGGTCTGTTTTATGTCTTTGCTGGTTCCTCTCAGACAATTTTAACTGTGTGTGTTTTTATTTTAGTGTTTAACTTTCCAAGAATGTCTAATGTACATTAACATTCGTGGTGGTTCCTCTGTTGTAAATAATTCGACTTGAATTATTCAGATAGTTTTAGAAGGAGCATTACAAAATTGTTTTCACCAGTGACTTTGGAGGTTGTATTGGTTTCGTCCTATAGTCTGCCTGTCTCTGCTGGGCGTATGGATGTGATTATGTGTTTGTGATTAGTGGGATGTCCCAATACTGAATGAACGGAATTGGATGATGCTTGACATCATAATGTCCATTACATTTAGCGATTTTATATGGCGTAAATAAAAATTGTGCCTTTTTTGGACTTATAAATAATAGGCTGGGTATTGTTGTGTCCTTATATAGCCCAGGCCCGAAGAGGAAGATCGTATTCATTAATGTATCAGTGATGATTTATTATTTTCAATGTCTTACACATTTCCAAAATTCTAAGACTACGACCTATATCTCATTACTTTTACTTTTCCTTATCTCTCTCTCTCTCTCTCTCTCTCTCTCTCTCTCTCTCTCCAAACCGTCTCTGCCGAGGCAAATATTGCACTTAATGTAATATTCATGAATGGGTCTTAAGGCTAAAATTCCTAATATCTCTTCCGGATTTCAGACTCAACGCGTCTCTAAGAAAGAACCCTTTTAGAAAATTTAATTGTCCATTCTTCGCTGCACGCCATAAATTGTATTCAATTTGACGTACTCTTGGCAGAATAGAGTAGACATTGTCCTGGAGCCTCTGCAAAGATGCAAGATTGCTAGAGAACAATGCTGATGCATCTGGTTATAATTTTGAGTTGAAGAGTTTGTTATTTTGAATCTGCGATAGGTTTATTTTTTTCCGAAAAAGTGATTCAGTAGTGGAATACTGTGTTCATGTTCTGAATACCGTTAGTGTCTGGTGTGCATTTTCCCGGGATGCAGCCGAGTACCAGGACCTTTCCCTGAAAAAGCTGGACGCCATATCTTAAAAACTAACTGTAGAATTTTCTTGAAAATAATCTCATTATGTTTCCCACACCCAAATTACTTTGAAGGTACTAATCTAACTTAACCTAACCCAACCTAACCTAACCTAACCTAACCTTAACCTAACCCAGCCTAAACTAAACTAACCTAACCTAACCCAACCTAACCTAACCTAACCTAAGGGCATGGCGAAAAAACCGGGGCTGTTGCAATACTAGCTTACATCTCATGAATTTGCATCCGGTATATGTATTATATAAAGAAAATTATCAAAATTCTATCAATTCTCTCCAGCACAAATTCATTACAATTTATTTCCCTTGTCTTAAGATTTCATGTCCATCCACCTTCCATAAACTTTCTTTCAATAGACCCCGTAGAGGGGTAGTGCTGTCAGTGATCCTCATGCAGGTGCACTGTAGGCATTGCTTGAGGTTCTTTGCAGCCTCCCTCCGGCCCCTAGCTGCAACCCCTTTCATTCCCTTTTACTCTAGCTCCGTTCATTCTTTCTTTCTTCCATCTTACTCTCCACCCTCTCCTAACAGTTGATTCATAATGCAACTGCTTTGAGGTTTTCCTCCTGTTGCACCTTTCAAACCTATGTATTGTCAATTTCCCAGCACTCAGCCTTTGGCCTAAATTATATATTCTGTTCTTTCTTTCAATAGCTACTTCCACTTTAATATTTCATTGCTTTGCCTCATCAATTCATTATCAGCTTTGTTCAGACACCTTTCTAAGGATATAAGTAACTGCAGTTCGTCCCAGTTTTGACGAACTGGGGTATCTAATTTTTTTTTTAGTTTTTAGGTTTTCCGGTCAGCGTCTCAGTTTTAGATACCCTGTAATCCTGTGTTATATATCAACATTACAGCTGTCTGCAATGTCACATTTCCCAACCAGACTTCCTCAAAAGATGAGTTAATTAGAAGCTCTGAATCTATCAAAATCTTTGAAGGCTATTTACCTAACCTAACCTAACCTAACCCACCAAAGAGGCCATTGACTTGAAATTCAAGTTTCCAAAGAATATTGTGTTCATTAGGAAGAAGTAAGAGGAGGTAAAGAGAAATATATAAAGAAGAGATCCCACTTATTAAAAAAAATGAAAAAAATTAATTATATTATATACATTCCAAGTCCCATTACAATATTTCTCGAATATTCTTCGGATTCCCAGAATATTCCTCTAATACTTCTCGAATATTCCTGTTATTTCCCCAGACCACAGGGTTGCGAAAGTTACTGACACGCACTTATCAATCAAATCGTATCGAATGCACACCTGGGATTCTTTCGAAATTCTTCCCGTCTGAGGGATTGCCCAGGTGATGCAAATTACCTGGCTGACGATGAGGGCAATTCGTTTCTTTGATGACCCCATAACAATTGATTGATCGGATGTCTGCATCAAATGGAGTTTGCCTTAGTAATCATTAGTCATTCTAAGCATAGGATTTTTAAGGGGGGCTGTTAACAGACTTACCAAATATATATCGCCCCCGTGGGGAGGTAGTGCCGTCAGTGCTCCTCACACGATGCACTGTAGGCGTTACTTACGGTTCTTTGCAGCTTTCCTTTGGTCCCTAGCTGCAACCCCTTTCTTCCTTTTACTGTACCTCCGTTCATATTCTGTCTTCCATCTACTTTCCACCCTCTTCTGACAATTTTTTCAGTGTAACTGCGAGGATTTCCTTCTGTTACACCTCTGTAACCTTTTTGCTCTCAATTTTCCATTCAGCGCTGAATGACCACATAGGTCCCAGCACTTGGCCTTCAGCCTAGAAAAATTCTCTCCGAGCGGCCAATGAAGAATTAGAGGAATTTATTTCTGGTGATAGAACTTCATTTGTCGTCATAATGTGGTTCGGGTTCCACAATAAGCTGTAAGTCTCGTTGCTAGGTAACCATTTGGTTCTTGGCCACGTAAAATAAATCTAATCCTTCGGGCCAGCCCTGGGAGAGCTGTTAACCAGCTCAGTGGTCTGGTTAAAATAAGATATACTTAACGTTTTCCGGACTAAATTGTATATTCTGTATATCTGTCTATGTGCCATAAACAGGTAACAGATCTCTTTGAAGTGCCCAGGATATATTTATTGTGCTCATCTATATTTTATATATATACTTAAACAGCCTTACAATATAATCTCTATTTTTACTGTGACGAACTATACGAGGATTTACACATTTTCCAAATACATGTTAAATTACCTTTCAAAAACCTGGTGTAACATATCTTAATTTCCTTTTACACTGCCAATTAATTACCACTTTTCTCTCTCCCTCGCAGAAATTAGAGATTAATTAAGTAATCTTGTTTATATATATATATATATATATATATATATATATATATATATATTTATATTTATATATATATATATATATATATATATATATATATATATATATATATATATATATATATATATATATATATATTGCCAGTTTCTATTTTTCTCTTTCCATCCGGGAATGAAGGAACGGAAAATCCGTAGGAATGTGTTTTCATTCCAAACGTACCAAGATTCCTGATCATTTTAAGGTCAATTCCCATTTCATTTCCCGCCTTTTATTCCAAGACCAAATACCACCTGTAATTCTGAACTCCTTCTTCATCCCCATCATCCTCTCTCTCTCTCTCTCTCTCTCTCTCTCTCTCTCTCTCTCTCTCTCTCTCTCTCTCTCTTGTCTCTTGTTCCCCGACTCCTTTTCCCCAAACAAAAAATTTTAGGTCTCGCTTGCAATGAGAAGGAATATCTCTCTCTCTCTCTCTCTCTCTCTCTCTCTCTCTCTCTCTCTCTCTCTCTCTCTCTCTCTCTCTCTCTCTCCTGTTTCCTCTTCTGGTAAACAAGAGGAAGGAGGTTCTGAAGAATCTTTAAACGGATATTCCTCTTTCTTCTTCTTCTTCTTCCTCTTTCCTCTTATTCCAACGTTTCTCTCTTCCTCCTCTTTCGGAATTTGTATATATATATATATATATATATATATATATATATATATATATATATATATATATATATATATATATATATATATACATATATATATATACATACATATATATATATATATATATATATATATATATATATATATATATATATATATATATATATATATATATATATATATATATATATATATATAATCTACTGGTCACTTTTACCAGATCATAGGCAGTTGTAATAGTCACAATGCCCTCTTAACTTTCGAATTCTTCGGGCTTTTTTGGGTGCGAGAAATGCGAAGATTCTTATCGGTAGCGGGAAACGAACCCGGGTCCCCTAATCAGAACGAGGTACCATTGTCGACTTGACAAGGGGGACCAGGTTCGTTTCCCGCAACCGGACATCACAATTTCTTCATACTTCTTGCACTAGGATCTTAAGGCTTTGTAGTGACAAGCGTGTCGTGAGAAGCTAAGAGGGCATTGGACTGTAATATATAGTATATATATATATATATATATATATATATATATATATATATATATATATATATATATATATATATATATATATATATATATATATATATATATATATATATATATATATATATATATATATATATATATATATATACTAGTTTCTATTTTTTCTTTCCCATCCGGGAATGAAGGAACGGAAAATCCGTAGGAATGTGTTTTCATTCCAATGTACCAAGATTCCTGATCATTTTAAGGTCAATTCCCATTTCATTTGCCTTTTATTCCAAGACCAAATACCACCTGTAATTCTGAACTCCTTCATCATCATCCCCTTCCTCTCTCTCTCTCTCTCTCTCTCTCTCTCTCTCTCTCTCTCTCTCTCTTTTCTCTCACTTGTTCTTGAGAAACAAACAAAAGATTTTAGGTCTCGCTTGCACGAGAAGGAATATCTCTCTCTCTCTCTCTCTCTCTCTCTCTCTCTCTCTCTCTCTCTCTCTCTCCTGTTTCCTCTTCTGGTAAACAAGAGGAAGGAGGTTTTGAAGAATCTTTAAGCGGATACCTGACTTCCTCTTATTCCAACGGGAGTTTGTATGTATATATATATATATATATATATATATATATATATATATATATATATATATATATATATATATATATATATATATATATATAATCTACTGGTCACTTTTACCAGATACATATGCAGTTGTAACATCACAATCTTAACTTCGAATTCTTAGGGCTTTTTTGCACGAGAAATAGGATCTTAGGGAAACGGGGTCCCCTAATCAGAACGGGTACCATTGTCGACTTGACAAGGGGGACGGGTTCGTTTCCGCAACCGGACATCACAATTTCTTCATACTTCTTGCACTAGGATCTTAAGGGTTTGTAGTGACAAGCGTGTTCAAAAAAGCGCGAAAAATTCTGAGAAGCTAAGAGGAGTTACAATTACATACTGTATATATATATATATATATATATATATAGGGCATTATATATATATATATATATATATATACAATTACATACTATATATATATATATATATATATATATATATATATATATATATATATATATATATATATATATATATATAATATATATATATATATATATGAATGAAAGCAATATACACCCAAATTACTTATGGCAATCAAAAGCAGGCGATAAGTTTAAGCCACCATCAAACCAAGCGCCCGGAAAACCAGGCTTTAATAAGAGAGATTTCCATCCGAAGTAAATTCCCCAAAAGCAACTGAGGATTACAGCTGTAATGAAACCTGTCATGAAAATCCTCCAAATTTAAAGGGTTGCATCCCGTAGGGGGGGTGATAGCGCCGTCAGTGCACCTCATGTGGTGCACTGTAGGCATTACTTAAGGATCTTGGCAGCGTCCCTTTCATTACTTTTACTGTACCTCCGTTCATATTCTCTTCCATCTTACTGATTCATAGTGCAACTGCTTTCAAACACCTTTCAGACCTTTTTACTGCCAATTTCCGTTTCAGTTCTGAATGACCTCATAGGTCCCAGTGCTTGGTCTTGGCCTAAATTCTGCATTCCTTCCTCCCTTCCATACGAATAAATCGCTATAGGGTTACAGTACTGTCATGCGGGTTTGTGATGTAGATAAAAAAAGAAGATTAATAATTTTTACGTTCCTCTTAATTCCAATTATCATATTTACCTTACTAACTCTACCATATTACTTAGGGTTAAAGTGAAGTGATTGCTCTGTTATCTGATTACCCGCATATGTGGAGTATTTTTTTTATTTTTTTTTTATTTTTTGCCAAAGCGTGTTTGTCTCTTTGTCTTTCGTTGATTTTGAAAAATACTTTTGGAGTTTTTTTTTTTTTTTTTTTTTAAATTTTGCTACGGGTTAAGGTTTGTTTTTGAACGTAGATTATTGTAATGAATTGATAGCGAGTTGGAGTAAGTTTTAGTTTCTGTAAAGGAAAACTGTTGTGCCAGCTCTGTCTGTCCGTCCGCATTTTTTCTGTCCGCAGTTTTCTGTCCGCCCTCAGATGTTATAAACTACTGAGGCTAGAGGGCTGCAAATTGGTATGTTGATCATCCACCCTCCAGTCATGAAACATACCAAACTGCAGCCCTCTAGCCTCAGCAGTTTTGATTTTATTTAAGGTTAAAGTTAGCCATAATCGTGCTTCAGTCAGCGACATAGGATAGTACACCACCGGCGGTGGTTAAAGTTTCATGGGCCGCGGCTCATACAGAATTATAAGAAGACTACCTAAAGATAGATCTATTTTCGGTGGCCTTGATTATACGCTGTAGCGGCTGTACAGAAAACTTGATTACGGTGAAGAAATTCCGGCGCATTTTTTTGTTTGTTTTTTTTTTTTTTTTTTGTTTACCCCAGGTGAATTTTGGTCTCTTGACATTCAAGCTTTCCCGTAGTGGGGTACTGCCGTCAGTGCACCTCATGCGGTGCACTGTAGGCATTACTTAAGGTTCTTTGCAGCGTTCCTTACTTAGGCCCCTAGCCGCAACCCCTTTCCGTTGCTTTTATTGTACCTCCATGCATATTATCTTTCTCCCATCTTGCTGTCCACCCTCTCCTAACAATTATTTCAAAGTTCAACTGCTTTGAGGTTTTCCTCCTGTTACACCTTACAAACCTTTTCACGGTCTATTTCCTTTCCAGCGCTGAATGACCTCATTGGTCTCAGTGCTTGGCCTGTGGCCTAAACTCTATATTCCATTCAATTAAGTATAGTAGGATTGATATATGAATTTTTATCACATCACCGTGATTCATATATAATATATTATGTATATATATGATGTATATATTTATATATCCAATTCGCTTTCCGAGGTAGATGTATATAATTGGATTTATTAAAGGACGTTTGTATATATTAATATTTATATATATATATATATATATATATATATATATATATATATATATATATATATATATATATATATTTTATATATATATATATATACATATAAATATATAATTTTTTTAAACAAATTACACTCTTCTCATAGGCCCTCCCCCACATCTCATCTTCGCAAACAAGCGCATCCTCCCTTGAGTAATGGTATATTGCCAAGATGCATTTTTCCACAAATAGGAAAACTGCCATCGTCATATGTGTCAGCCTCCGACAGAGAGCAGTAGAGGTGACAGACGATTTTGTCGAGAGAAATGGGGAAAATTTTGCATGTGAGAACCTCATTTGTTTGTAAATGTGTGGATGGAAGATGGTGGAAAATGATAAAGGTATTCTAAATGGGTTTTCAAAATGATAAATTAGATGTTGCGAAAGGAGATATACTGTGTGATAGATTATTTTTGTTCAACTTTTTTTTTTTTGTAAGTGATAATACATAGAGGTTTATTGCAGTTAGTTCAGTTGTTATTGATATGAAAGATAAGTTTTACGTTGATGAAAATAGATTTTATACAATATATATATACTATATATACGATATATATATGTGTGTGTGTTTGTATACATATATATATTTTTATATATATATATATATATATATATATATATATATATATATATATATATATATATATATATATATATATATATATATATATATATATATATATATATATATATATATATATATATATATAAAGTGTGTGTTTGCCCGCACTTTTTCTGTCTGCACTTTTCTCTGTCCGCACTTTTCTCTACGCCCTCACATCTTTTTTCTGAGGCTAGAGGGCTGCAAATTGGTATGTTGAACTTCCACTCTCCACATCAAAAACTACTGACAGGTTTTTATTTAATATCAAGGTTAAAGTTAGCCATAATCGTGCATCTGGCAACGATATAGGATAGGCCACCACTGGGCCATGGTTAAAGTTTCATGGGCCGCGGCTCATACAGCAATATACCGACACCACCGAAAGATAGTAGATCTATTTTTCGGTGGCCTTGATTATACGTTGTACAGGAAACTCGATTTTCGGCGCGTTTTTTACTTGTCTCTCTTAATTTTTTGACCTCAATTGTTGGGCATTTCATGATTTTGAGTGACGTTGGTATTGCGCGAGTTACTGGTATTCAGTTCAGGGCCAAATATACGTGACCATTATTCGGGTCGTAATCATATATGCGTGACAGTTCAATCCAATGATATTCTCTCTCTCTCTCTCTCTCTCTCTCTCTCTCTCTCTCTCTCTCTCTCTCTCTCTTCCTTTGCAGATATCGTTTGATATTTTAGTTTTTAGTTTTAAATTCTCTCTCTCACTCACTCTCTCCCCCTTTGCAGATGACGTTTGATATTTTAGTTTTAATTTTAAATTCTCTCTCTCACTCTCTCTCTCTTCCTTTGCAGATATCGTTTGATATTTTAGTTTTTATTTTTTTAAATTCTCAATTCTCTCCCTCTCTCTCTCTCTCTCTCTCTCTCTCTCTCTCTCTCTTCTCTCTCTCTCTCTCTCTCTGTAGATATCGTGTGATATTTTAGCTTTACATCTCTCTCTCTCTCTCTTCCTTTGCCGATATCGTTTGATATTTTAGTTTTTATTTTAAATTCTCTCTCCCACTCTCTCTCTCCCCCTTTGCAGATGTCGTTTGATATTTTAGGATATCGACTGATATATTTTGTGTTTAAAATTTTATTCCACTTATACCTTAGATCATTTTTATGTGACATTCCTTTTCACCTTAGGCATATCCATAAACCCACATTTGGGAGAGGTCAGCTGCTGTAATGGTTTAAAACTGCAACTGTATTTAATGCTTATTTCTTTTAAATAGCGTTAAAATTGTTTTTTTTATCAGTCATACTTACTTTCAAAACATTTTGTTATCCACCTTTTCAGTAAATATTGAAGCCCCTGCTAAAGCAGCCTATGAAACAGCCTTACTTGGTAAGGTTCTCGCCTACCAGTTGAGAGGACCGGGGTTCAAATCCTGCTTGGGGATGGCACCATTGCATAAACCCGGTGGCCCGCCAACCTAGCGGTCTGAAAACTCGAGAGGGTTAGTAAGAAAATAGGTACCAGCCCTCGGGTGGGGGGGTTAAGCAGTGGGCCTAGCGACTCACTGGCCACGTGTCTTAGGCAATGGGACTCCCCCCCCAGGAGGACTTTAGCCTTTAGCACATCTTAAACACCAAATATTATACTGCGGCTTAAAACTGTTTTTTTTACTCATTGCAAATTTCCAAGTTTAGTTATTCACCTATTAACTAAATATTGAAGCCTGTAAATAAGAAACTTACAAGAGAGTCTTACTTATTTTTGTTTGAAATATTATATATCAGAGACAGTCTTAATTATTTTGATTTAAAATATCATATATCAGAGCAAGCAAATTGGCTTTTACTGGGACAACGTAAAAAAAAGAGGAAAAAATGCGCCGAAGTTTCATCACCGCATTCGAGTTTCCTGTACAGCATATAATGAAGGCCACCAAAAATCGATCAATCTTTCGGTGGTCTCGGTATAATGCTGTGTGAGCCGGGGCCCATGAAACTTTAACCATGTCCCAGTGGTGGCCTATGCCATATCGTTGCCAGAAGCACTATTATGGCTAACTTTAATATTAAATAACATAAAAACCACTGAGGCTAGAAGGCTGCAATTTGGTATGCCTGATGACTGGAAGGTGGATGATCAACATACCAATTTGCAGCCCTCTAGCCTCAGGAGTTTTCAAGACCTGAGGGCAGGCAGAATAAAGTGCGGACGGATAGACAAAGCCGGCTCAATAGTTTTCTTTTACAGAAAACTAAAAAGAAACTGGTCAGCCAAACTTCCCCCGACCCAACAAACCCCCCGTCATCAGTCTGCTTGCATTTCATTAGGGCGAAATATGCCGAAATTTGCTTCCTGGGCCAAGTCGGTTTTGTTACCGCGATGGCGTCAGGCGGAGTATTTGACAAATGAGGCGGTAATTGGAAGCTGCCAGCTGATGGATGAATACCTCATTCATATTTTTTTTTTTTTTGCGTAAATATTCCTTGATTCCAGGTGACAGGTGAAGGGCTCTGTACTATAATATTTCATTATTCCAGGATCTGATTCCAGATTTGGAATCTCTCTACAATGATTGTCCCCAGAATTCCAGGTGACGGGAATCTCTATACTATAATATTTCATGATTCCAGGAACTGGGTTCACATATTCCTGAATTTCAGGTGACGGGAATCTCTATACTATAATATTTCGTGATTCCAGGATCTGGGTTCACATATTCCTGAATTCCAGGTGATGGGAATCTCTATACTATTTCATGATTCCAGGGTCTGGGTTCACAAATATTCCAGAATTCCAGGTTACGGGAATCTCTATACTAAATTTTTTCGTGATTCCAGGAACTTGGTTCACATATTCCTGAATTCCTGGTGACAGGAATATATTATTCCTTGATTCTAGGAACTGGGATACCTTTCGACAGTAGATTCCTATTCTTGTATTTTAGACAGAAGGAATCACACTTTCCAGAGTTTTTAGTAGCAGGAATCTCTACTGTTATTATTCCATGATTCCAGGAACTGGGTTCACATATTCCTGAATTCCAGGTGACGTGAATCTCTGTACTATAATATTTCATGATGCCAGGATCTAAGTTCACAAATATTCCCGGATTCCAGGTGACGGGAATCTCTATACTATAATATTTCACGATTCCAGGATCTGTGTTCACAAATATTCCTGAATTCCTGTTGACGGGAATCTGTGCTATAATATTTCGCGATTCCAGGATCTGGGATCCCATATTCCTGAATTCCTGGTGACAGAAATATATTATTCTACGATTCCATGAACTGGAATACCTTTCGACAGTAAGTTCTTATTCTTGTATTTTAGACAGAGGGAATAAAATATTCCTGAATTTCAAGCAGCAGGAATCTCTACTGTTATTATTCCATGATTCCAGGAACTGGGTTCACATATTCCTGAATTCAAGGTGACAGGAATCTCTATACTCAGTTTTTCATGATTCCAGGAACTTGGTTCACATATTCCTGAATTCCAGGTGACAGGAATCCCCTCTGTTATTATTCCATGATTCCAGGAACTGGGTTCACATATCGCTGAATTTAAGGTGACGGGAATCTCTATACTCAATTTTTTCATGATTCCAGGAACTTGGTTCACATATTCCTGAATTCCAGGACACATGAGCTCTTATATTCCCGAATTCCAGGACACATTAACTCTCATGTTTCTAAATGCCGAGTAAATCTAAAAGGTGTGAAAGGATTTAAGAGGTATTAAGAGGCCTGATGTAGACCTCTTAGCTCATCCAACCAAACGATATTCATTTTAGGGTAAATTTCAATTTGTAACATAAACTAGTAATGTTCAAATTATCGCAGAAATTCGAAATTTACCATGAAAAGAAACGAGACAGTTCCTATGGATTAAATAGTTTCGTTTGTCTCGGTATAATGCTGTATGAGCCGCGGCCCATGAAACTTTAACCAAGGCCCGGTGGTGGCCTATCATATCGCTGCCAGAAGCACGATTATGGCTAACTTAAACCTTGCATAAAATAAAAACTACTGAGGCTGGAGGGCTGCAATTTAGTATGTTTGATGATTGGAGGGTGGATAATCAACATACCAGATTTGCAGCCCTCTAGCCTCAGTCGATTTTAAGATCTGAGGGCGGACAGAATAAAGTGCGGACGGACAGACAAAGCCGGCACAATAGCTTTCTTTTACAGAAAACCAAAAAGACTTCCCCGAAGTCAAGATAGCTTTCAAAACTCCCCAAGACAAGTAAAATATGTTTTTTTTTTTTTTTTTTTTTTAATCCACAGAATGCTATAAGGCAAGGTATATTACCTGAGGTTAGGTTTTCTTTGGAGTGGAAAAGATAAACAAACGTATGGCTTTGGGGCTTAGATTATGATCTGTTCAACCTCACGATTTCGAGCTCTCTCTCTCTCTCTCTCTCTCTCTCTCTCTCTCTCTCTCTCTCTCTCTCTCTCTCTCTTAATGTATTATCTTAAACATCAGTACAGCTATTTGTCATCTCTGCACCCACGGTCATTAGCAGGAAGCGAAGGAATTTAAGAATGTTCCACACTTCCGTAATCTCCCTGATATGCAGAACTATTGAAAGCACAATGTAATTATTAATTTTCATGGGTTATCCTTTCTGCTTCAATCCTTTCAGGTGTTGCTTGTTTATATGTTAATGAGAAGTTTCTCTTTGACTGCAGTTGTAGTAAGATTTGTAAGAGCGGTAATAATGATTGATGGAAAGACATATATATATATATATATATATATATATATATATATATATATATATATATATATATATATATATATATATATATATATATATATATATAATTGATGTGAATGATAATGTATTGAGAGAGAGAGAGAGAGGTTGAACAGATGTTGAACAAATCATAATCTCAACCCCACCGGCATTTGTTTGTTTACCTTTTTCCGCTCCAAAGAAAACCTCACCTCAGGTAATATACCTTGTCTTACTGCTTTGTGTGGATTAAAAAAAAATAAAAGAAGCATTTTGTATATGTATACATATATATCTGTATATTTGGGACAATGTCAAACTGGCGATGCATACAGCATTCCCTTTTCAATACTGACCCAGAGGGCATTTGAATGGTTGTATTATATATGTAATCCAGGTATTATTTTTATGGTTCAAGGAATTACAGTTGCCAATTACCTACGCCCCCAAAATGAAACATGAAATTCGTGTATTGTTCGTGCTTAAGTGTCTAACGTGGGTGGCATGGTTTTGCTCTTGATAATAATAATAATAATAATAATAATAATAATAATAATAATAATAATAATAATAATAATAATAATAAAACATAATATAAAACAAATAATAATAATAATAATAATAATAATAATAATAATAATAATAATAATAATAATAATAATAATAATAATAATAATAATAACTGATAAGCATCAAGACCTGAAAATCGAAATAAGAAGGATATGGTATATACCAGTGGAAATTGTACCCATAATCATAAGAACACTAGGCACGATCCCTAGATCCCTGAAGAGGAATCTGGAAAAACTAGACGCCGAAGTAGCCTATCCAGAACTCATGCAGAAAAGTGTGCTACTAGAAACTCCTAAGGAGGCAGGATGCATCCCGGAATCCCACACTAGAAGAACCACCCAGTCGAATGGGATGACTGTGACAGACCAAATAATAATAATAATAATAATAATAATAATAATTGAGGATAGGATCGAGCTCATAGAAGATTTTCGTAACAGGTATGAAACGTGATTGGGGCCGTAAGTTCCCCCATAAAGCATCGATATTGGAAACTAGGGTGCTTGGGGATAAACATCTCGCCATAGTTTATGTCCTGTTTAGTTTCCATTAGATGCCTTCACTCGAAAGCAATTTATGCTTGCACCGTGTTCCTTATTTCGGCGGGAATCCTCTTTCACATTTCTCTGCTACAAATAATACCAGTGGAGTTTTTTAACTGTAAGTTTCTTGTACGAGACGTTTACATTTCTCCAACGCGAAGTTCGGCTTAGAAATAAACAAGTAAAAAGATGTCGATTGATATTTTGGCTTTAAATCTCTCTCTCTCTCTCTCTCTCTCTCTCTCTCTCTCTCTCTCTCTCTCTCTCTCTCTCTCTCTCTCTCTCTCTCTTCCTTTTTCTGCAGATGTCGATTGATGTATTGGCTCTCTCTCTCTCTTTTCTGCAGATGTCGATTGATGTATTGGCTCTCTCTCTCTCTCTCTCTCTCTCTCTCTCTCTCTGCTCTCTCTCTCTCTGCAGATGTCGATTGAATTTTGGCTTTAAATCTCTCTCTCTTTCTGCAGATGTCGATTGATGTTTCTCTCTCTCTCTCTCTCTCTCTCTCTCTCTCTCTCTCTCTCTCTCTCTCTCTCTCTCTCTCTCTCTCTCTCTCTCTCCTTATTACGCGGGTCAAGGAATGACCTGCATATCTCACGGTTTCTTGACCTGCGCCAAGCGAAGCGTGTCGTGACCTCATCTTGTGCTTCGGGGCGCATGTAACTAATCGCTTCCGTATTCATTCGACTGTTTCCAGAATTCAAAGGAGAGAGAGAGAGAGAGAGAGAGAGAGAGAGAGGTAAATGCTGTCAGCATCTTTCTTGTATTCCAGATTCCAGGCCTGGAGCGTCGTTCGCCTATAAGTCTGGAAATGTTTTTTTTGTTTTTGTTCGCTGGAATACTGGACTTCTATAGCTTAGTGGAAGTGAATATATATATATATATATATAATATATATATATATATATATATATATATATATATATATATATATATATATATATATATATATATATATATATATATATATATATATATATATATGCTGATTTGCTCAAAATAATTGATGTATTTCATTGATTGTGACCTTTTTTTTTTTTTTTTTTTTTTTTTACTTTTCAGGTGAGTAGGTGGAACCGGATTTCAGTATTTTATGCAGAATGAGGCTGTTGAACAGTCAGGTAGGTTCATTGTGTATAGATATGCATATACCTTATGTATGTATACATATATATATACACATGTATATGTTTTATATATATATATATATATATATATATATATATATATATATATATATATATATATATATATGTACAGTATATTAATTTTGTTATATGTATGTATACTTATATACTCTGACGAATATACATAAGTATGTACACCCAATATGCAAATTCAACGTTATGTAGACATTTTCATCTAATTTACAATCTTCCTTTAGTTTAGAAGTCCTGTCTTAAGATACTTTGGCGAAAGCCGAACATCTGCTTTTGATTTTATCAGTTAGTTGTCACTGAAGCCAACATGAAATAGCAGTTAGTAAGGAGTTAAAGTGAGAGAGAGAGAGAGAGAGAGAGAGAGAGAGAGAGAGAGAGAGAGAGAGAGAGAGAGAGAGATTATAAGCTGAAATATTCTTAAACAGTTCCCCAGTCTCATAATCCAGGCCCCCTAGGGGGCTAGCGCCGTCAGTGCACCTCATGCGGTGCACTGTAGGCATTACGTAAGGTTCTTTGCAGCGTGCCTTCCTCAGGCCCCTAGCTGCAACCCCTTTCGTTCCTTTTACTGTGTCTCCTTTCCTATTCTCTTTCTTCTATCCTACTTTCCACCCTCTCCTAATAGTTGATTCATAATGCAACTGCTTTGAGGTTTTCCTCTTGTTACACCTTTCAGACCTTTTACTGTCAATTTGCGTTTCAGCGCTGAATGACCTCATAGGTCCCAGTGCTTGGCATTTGGTCTAAATTCTATATTCTATTCTGTTCTCGTAATCCAGAAACAGATTCCATGAAAACAGTGAGATGGATTTCACTTTAAGGCAAAATAACAATGTGTTCTAATTCGATCTTACTTTTATTCACTCATTCCTTTATTTATCAGTTACTCTATTTACTCTTTATTTAACAAGTGGGTCACACAAACGGAATGCTATGACGTCACCAACAATAACCATTGCACAGATTCACAGCCGAAAGAGAACGTAACGAATTAACTCTGCAAATGATCTCTCTCTTTTTATTTTTTCATTCCTACAAAAAGCCATATAATTAACTCCCCACCTGTTTACGCAAAACTGTGATTGCCAATTAGCAGAATCGGGATTTCGGGAACGGATTTATCAAATTCCCATTCCATGTCAGAGGTATGTGCGTCGACTGTTTATCTCTGGTTATGGGTTGCCGTCGATTTTGATGTGAGGTTTAGCTGGTATTGAACTAAAATGCTTCCAAATATATATTGTGCAATTAAAAGCGTCAGCAGCTCAAGCGAAGAGACAATGCCCCACTGGCCTAAAACAATTCGCCGTGTGTATTTTAATAATTTATTTATATTTTTCTCTTTGTATTTATTATTTTTTTTTATTTATCCTTTTTTTCTGATAACTGATCTCTTCCTTCTGTATTTAATGTCAGTGGTTCCAATAATAATAATAATAATAATGATAATAATAATAATAATAATAATAATAATAATTAATATTATTATTATTATTATTATTATTATTATTATTATTATTATTATGATGGTTAAGAAATCCCCAGTAATGTAAATGTTAAATATATATTTTGTATAAAAATATGTAATATAATATGTATTTACATTTACGCCATTGTGGATTTCTTAACCGTTTTGATTAATTGCTATTATGAGATTTTTATAAGTAATAATAATAATAATAATAATAATAATAATAATTAATAATAATAATAATAATAATGTTAAATGTTTCTCAGGTTCATTATAGAGTTAACATTCTCCTCAAAAAGAGAAACAATACTTCCTCGCGAATTTCAGTTACAGCGAGAAACAATACCTTTTCCGAATTTCATAGAAGAGTTGTTCGAACAGGGTAAGAAAAATGTTCTCAAAATTCCGCTAAAAAGATTTCAAGGCCATATTTATAACCTTTCGTAATGGCCCTCAATTCAGTTCACGTCAATTCAGTTCGTATCTCGGGACTCAGTTCGTATCTCGAGTAAGATTTTTGTGTATCAGTTTCCAAGAATCGAATCGTAAGAGCCACTTACCAGTTCACGTTTTCTTTTCATTTGGATGAAAATGAATAACCTTCACTGGCCGTGCGAGTTAATTCGTCACGAATTTTTATTTGAAGAGAAATATCTGGATGGAATAGGACTTATTTTTGATAAGTTGATTTCGAATTTCAGAGAGAGATTCGTTATAATAAATGGTGTATAAAGAGAACTGGGTTAAAAGGTGCGATGGGATTTTGTTTATTTTAGAATCTTTCTCTCTCTCTCTCTCTCTCTCTCTCTCTCTCTCTCTCTCTCTCTCTCTCTCTCTCTCTCTCTCTCTCTGTAACACCACAAAACTTTTTGTAATCAAAAGTTATCAGAAAAATTTTTATGAGATTTTGCTTTGTAAAAAATAGTTGTACCATATGTCAACATCTCTCTCTCTCTCTCTCTCTCTCTCTCTCTCTCTCTCTCTCTCTCTCTCTCTCTCTCTCTCTCTTACATATCAGAAAAAATTTATTAATTTACGTTTTTTCTTAATAAAGCAATTAGTGTACTATATATCAACATTTCTCTCTCTCTCTCTCTCTCTCTCTCTCTCTCTCTCTCTCTCTCTCTCTCTCTCTCTCTCTCTCTCTCTCATTATTTCGTATAATCAATTTTTATCAGAAAATCTTTATGAGCTTTTGCGTCTATGATAAGGAAATTAAGCGTTCTATATGTTAACATCTCTCTCTCTCTCTCTCTCTCTCTCTCTCTCTCTCTCTCTCTCTCTCTCTCTCTCTCTCTCTCTCTCCCCGTGGTTATTTCTTGTACTCAGTTCTAATCAGAAAAACTTGATTAGCTGTCGCGTTCATAATAAAACAATTATTGTTCTATTTATCAAGACTTCTCTTCCATTCCTATTAAGCTATGTTTTCGTATCCTGATATCCTGTCATTTGCACGTCCTGAAAACGTCCCACGGAAGTCCTACCTCCCACTTGGTTCCCATAATTGAAACACATGACTGTCACTTCATCTGTTCCGTCCTGGGTCATACAAGGTCGAACATTGCACATGACAGTGACAAATGACTCATGTATACATTCCGACTCATTGAGATTTACGGAGCCCCCAAATATCAGCTGAGTCGGGGAATTTGTAGTTCATGTACACAGAGTTTAGGGAATACTTATATTCTACCTTTCAGAATTTTGCTTGGTGGTACTTATTATTATTATTATTATTATTATTATTATTATTATTATTATTATTATTATTATTATTATTATTATTATTAAGTAGATGAACCCTATTCATTTGAAATAAGCCCACAGGGGCCACTAACTTGAAATTCAAGCTTTCACTTTCCCCTTTCTCCATTCCGAACTTATATAATATCTGTACACTCTTAAACTCTTTTTCACCTCCTTTCACCTATCTTTTCACTTCCACTTTCACGTTCCCCCTTTCTCTGTTCAGAATTTAGTATCTATACACGCTTTTTTCACCTTTTCACCTATCTTTTTACATTCACTTTCACTTACATTTCCACTTCCACTTTCACTTCTACTTTGACTTTCACTTCCCGCTTTCTCCATTCCGAACTTAATTTCTGTACACTTTTTCACCTCCTTTTCACCTATCTTTTCACTTTCACTTCCCGCTTTCTCCATTCTGAACTTAATTTCTGTACACTTTTCACCCCCTTTTCACTTATCTTTTCACTTTCACTTCCAGCTTTCTCCATTCCGAACTTAATTTCTGTACACTTTTTCACCTCCATTTTCACCTATCTTTTCACTTTCACTACCACTTTCACTTTCACTTCCCGCTTTCTCCATTCCGAACTTAATTTTTGTACACTTTTTCACCTCCTTTTCACCTATCTTTTCACTTTTACTTCCACTTTCACTTCCACTTTCACTTCCCGCTTTCTCCATTCCGAACTTCAGTTCTGTACACTTTTCCACCTCCTTTTCACCTGTCTTTTCGTTTCACTTTCACTTCCACTTTCACTTCCACTTTCACTTCCCGCTTTCTCCATTCCGAACTTCATCTCCGTACACTTTTTCACCTCCTTTTCACCCATCTTTTCACATTCACTTTCCCCTTTCTCCATTCCAAAAATAAGTTTGATACACATTTTTTCACCTACTTTTCACATCAGCTTTCACTTCCACTTTCACTTCCCCCCTCCTGCATTCCGAACTGAATATCATGGACCTTTAACTCTAAATTCTATCACCGGCTGGCCCCAGGGGACTCTTTCATTTTCCCTTTCACTAATAGAAAGCGATTTGGGTCCTTGTACAGAAATATGGGAGGGTCGTTTTGAAGGAGAGAGAGAGAGAGAGAGAGAGAGAGAGAGAGAGAGAGAGAGAGAGAGAGGAATGGGAAGGGCAGAAGCCTTTCTATTCCTTCTTATTTACTTTCTCTAGAAAACAATCGTCCCAATGCAAGGAGAGAGGGAGAGAGAGAGAAAATCAGTGAAAGGGGAAATGTTTGTGTTAAATGTTTTGGTTTGATTGTGAATATGTATTTATATATATGCAGTATATATATGTATATATACATATATATGTGTGTATATATATATATATATATATATATATATATATATATATATATATATATATATATATATCTGAATATCGTTTTCAAATAGTATATAATTGTGATACTGTTTTTATATATTTTTGTTTATTTTCTCTACTGATTTTATATATTTTCTCTCTCTTCTCTCTCTCTCTCTCTCTCTCTCTCTCTGCTAAGTAACCAGTTGGTTCTTAGCCACGTAAAATAAGTCTAATCCTTCGGGCCAGCCGTAGGAGAGCTGCTAATCAGCTCAATGGTCTGGTAAAACTAAGGTATACTTAACTCTCTCTCTCTCTCTCTCTCTCTCTCTCTCTCCTCTCTCTCTCTCTCTCTCTCTCTCTCTCTCTCTCTCTCTCTCTCTCGATTCAGTGAACAGATACGGTGACAAAATGCTCATTAAGCCTCGATTTTTTTCATTTTAAAAGCGTCAAGTTTTTTTTTTTTTTGAAAGAAATTAAAAAGTTTTCCCCTGTTGAAAAACTTTGATGAATCTATTATGAGGCTTGAAAAATGTGTCAATAGAAAACTTTGAAGGGAAAAAATACAAGGTGAAAGTTCGGAAAAATTTTAGAGGTTTTTCCGAAGACTGGAGAGCTTGGTCATTTATCTGAAGAAATACAAAACTTGTATTATTATTATCCTAAGGAAAACTGAACTTTTTTTATTATTATTATTATTATTATTATTATTATTATTATTATTATTATTATTATTATTATAATCATGAGGAAAACTGAACTTTATCATTATTATTATTATTATTATTATTATTATTATTATTATTATTATTATTATTATTATTATTATTATTCAGGAGATGAATGTATTAATTGAAAATGCGTTTATGTAGGTATGAAACGGAGAGAGAGAGAGAGAGAATTTTTAACTCAGGAAATTCAGACAAAAATTGGAAAGAAACTGTTAAAATATGCCGACGATATATAACAGCTAAAATACTATATATTTGATATCAGATCCTTTAGAAGTACTTGGGAGAAATATAAAAATTCTTTGCATTCATAATATCATATATTCTGAAAGCAAATTGTCTCACCTTCTCCCGCCCTTGATATTAAATTTCTAGATACGTATCGTTATTACAAGTCATAAAATTCTCTGCCAATTTTACGTTAGCGATAAAATTCTCTTCAGACCGAGACAGTATTTTCACAGGATTCTTTTGTCACCTCAGAGAATTTCAAGGTGTTCTTTTCCTTTAGAAACTTTGGTAAAACAAATATTTCAACAAATATTTCTCCATCGTTAGTTTGCATTGCAGAAATGTTTTACATTTGTTTTTATGGGTGTAATAAAATACACTTCAGTAGGAAAGAATAGTTATAAAAAGTTATAAAAATTCGAAGAATTTTACCTTTTTCCTTAAGACAAATTCCTCTGGGCTTTGTAAGATATAAGTTCCCATTCAGGTGATATTAAAGAATATAAATTCACCTTTATACGACATTCAAAATCCCCAGATGATGGGTAGGATACATTAAAAGCTTTTAGGACGTTGTTGCTGGAATTTCTCATGCGTAGATCGAGTCTTGCCGTACCGAAGGTGTATGTTTCTCCATGTATTCCCCTCTTGGATGCAAGGTTTGCAGTGAAAAGCTTATCCAAAGGAATCGTTGTGTTTTATATATATATATATATATATATATATATATATATATATATATACATGTATAAATATATTATATATATAGATTTTATATAAATATATATAGCATATATATGTATATATATTATATATATAGATTTTGTATACAAACATATATGTATATACATATATGTGTATGTATATATATGTGTATATATTATGTTTATGTATATATACATACATTATGTATGTTTGTATACATATACACGACATAAATATTTTTCATCACTTTACTACAAATTGTAATGTCACTAATCCGAGCAATCATACAAGGAATTCTAACCCAACCTTCTTAGATCCTACGGCAATACAAATACAAATATAATAAATTTAATGATAAAAGACTTCCTTTATCTCAAACTTCACCTCATAAGGGAAAATTCCCTCAATAAACTATAGTATTTCCCGCCCTTGTTGTCTTCCCCTAAAATACCCATTTTCAGGCAGGTCTTATCTATGGTCAATTCTGTTCCATTACTTATTTTGCCTCCTGTTCTGTCAGTCAATAGGAATTTCATCCGTCAATCAGTGTCCCTTGAGAGTTTCTCTCTCTCTCTCTCTCTCTCTCTCTCTCTCTCTCTCTCTCTCTCTCTCTCTCTCTCTCTCTCTCTCTCACCAGCAATATATCAATTTTGGAACGGATTCAGTGTGACTTAAATCCCTGGTTCCTGCTTTCATTTTAGAGCTGAAGAGGGATATGTGCTCTCTCTCTCTCTCTCTCTCTCTCTCTCTCTCTCGTTCGTTTTTAGTCTCTCTCTCAAGTGGTTCTCTCTCTCTCTCTCTCTCTCTCTCTCGTTCTTCGATTTTAGTCTTGAATGTTTTCATCATTTTCCGTGCAGCCATTATCACAGATACAAGTGGTTACAGTTTCTCTCTCTCTCTCTCTCTCTCTCTCTCTCTCTCTCTCTCTCTCTCTCTCTCTCTCTCTCGTTCTTCGCTTTTAGCTTAAAAGATTTTCATAGTTTTCTCAGCAGCCATTATCACTATTACAAGTGGTTACAGTCTCTCTCTCTCTCTCTCTCTCTCTCTCTCTCTCTCTCTCTCTCTCTCTCTCTCTCTGATAGGAACTATTACAGATCTTTTATTAATTAGACATTACTATTGACTGCTGCTTTATTCCAGTCCATAACACAACGATTTGACACAAAGAATAGTTCTCAATATTAACTTCATAAAAGTAATTCCTGTTAATTTTAATATTTCAAATGTTCTCTTGTAAAAGTACATAATTTGCCCTCTTCCCATTTTTATTTGTAAAAGTATATAATTTATATAATTTTCCCTCTACCCATTTATTTGTAAAAGTATATAATTTCCTCTCTACCCATTTATTTGTAAGAAACAAATGAAATGAAAGGTATATTAGTATCCAGTCTTTGAATATAAAGGGCAAAATGAGATATGTTTCAGAAAATATTGTACTTTGGACATTTTTGTTTTTCATAACAATTCGCTCTAGTTATTATTCACTAGTCAAGGGTATATTCATATTTATAATTTGTTATTATTGAATTATGAAGAGAAAAGAGCATTTGAGGCGTCAGCATGAGAAGGGCCTATCTCCACAAAAAAATGAGTCATAAGCCATCAAACTTTTGAAAATTCAACCTGCTGTGATTTCTTTATTTTTCAAGATACAAAGTTGAATGTTACATGAGATTAAGTATTTGCGATCAGGAATAGAATAGTATGCATAAAAAATTATAGTTCAACCCCACCCCTTTTTTGGGGAAAAAAGGGGGGGACTATTTTAAAGTTGATCAGGTGAAAAACGACATTTTCAAAAGTTGGGTGAGAGGTCCTTTCTAATGCTGAACGCCTGATTTCTCGCCTACTGCTCGTCAGTAATTATTCCGAACTTCGTACGAGTAAATAATTGTCAGCTTCGGACGAAACGTAATTATCTTTCTTCTCTTCTTCTTCCTCTTGTCCAGTGAAGCCTTTCCAAGTCTCCAATAACCCTGATAAGGTTTCTTTTTTTCTGCCTCTTCTTTCTTTTGTTCCAGTTATTCTTCTTCCTTTTTACAAACTCGTGAACTCATCATGAATCATGTTGTGAGGTTCTAAGTTATTATTATTATTATTATTATTATTATTATTATTATTATTATTATTATTATTATTATTATTATTATTTTGTTTCAGTTATTCTTCTTCCTTTTACAAACTCGTGAACTCGTCATTAATCATGTTGTGAGGTTCTTAATTATTATTATTATTATTATTATTATTATTATTATTATTATTATTATTATTATTATTATTATTTTGTTTCAGTTATTCTTCCTCCTTTTACAAACTCTTGAACTCGTCATTAATCATGTTGTGAGGTTATTATTTATTATTATTATTATTATTATTATTATTATTATTATTATTATTATTTTGTTTATTATTCTTCTTCCTTTTATTCAATTAGGTTCTTATTATTATTATTATTATTATTTATTATTAAGATAATTATTATTATTATTATTATTCAGGAGATAGTATTCATATCAAGGGCCATTGACTTGTAATTAAAAATTTATTATTATTATTATTATTATTATTATTATTGTATTATTTTATGTTATTATTTTATTATTATTCAAGATAAATCCTTGGGGTGCGTGCCGTCAGTGCACCTCGCCGGCTAGGCATTTTGTTCTAGCGCTGTTGGGGAATTCCTTTTACTCTGTGCATATTCTTTTTTCTTCCTGTTGCTAGCCATCCTCTCCTTCCATTTAGGCGTAAGCTGTTGGAAAAATTATGCCCAAGCCGTTGGAGAAATTATGCATAAGCTTTTGGAGAAATTATGCATAAGCTGTGGGAAAATTATGTATAAGCTGTTGGAAAGTTATGCGTAAGCTGATGGAGAAATTATGCCTAAGCTTTGGAGAAATTATGCTTAACCTGTTAGAGAAAATATGCCTAATCTGTTGGAGAAATTATGTTTAACCTGTTGGAGAATTATCAATAAGCTGTTGGAAAAATTATGCATAATCTGTTGGAGAAATTGTGATTAAGCTGTTGAGAAATAATGCATAAACTGTTGGAGAAATTATGCATAAGCTGTTGGGGAAATCATGCATAATCTGTTGGAGAATTGTGAATAAGCTGTTGGAAAAATCATGATAAGCTGTTGGAGGTATTATGCATAAGCTGTAGGAGAAATTATGCATAATCTACTGGAGATATTATGCATAAGCTGATGGAAAAAAATCGAGCTGTTGAAAAATCATGCATAAGCTTTTGAAAAGTGAAATAAGCTGTCGGAAAATTTGCATAAGCTGTTCAGAGAAATAATTCGCACTGTTGGAAAAATTACGCATAATCTGTCCGGACTTTTTCTGTATGCATCAGCTGCTGGAAAAAACCGTGCATAAGCTGTTGGGATATTAAACTGGTATGTTGATCATCCACCCTCCATAATGCAAGGCAAATTGCAGCCCTCTAGCTTCAGTAGTTTTTATTTTTTATTTAAGGTTAAAGTTATCCATGATCGTGCTTCTGGCAATGATATAGGCCATGCCACCACCGGGCCGTGGTTAAAGTTTCATGGGCCGCGGCTCATACAGCATTATACCGAGACCACCGAAAAAGATGGATTTGTTTTCGGTGGCCTTGATTATACACTGTAGGGGCTGTACAGAAAACTCGATTGCGCCGAAGAAACTTCGGCGCACTTTTTTTTTTTTTTTTTTTTTTTTTTGTAATTCAATTCGTTAACTGTGATCAAATGGAATCGTGTATTCCGAAGCCACGCGACAACAGCTCTCCTTTGCCCGCCGAAGATTTGCATTTCAGAATCCTATTGAAATGTTCTGACAATTCCCGAGCGTTTAATCTGCAGTGCAATTTCACGCTGGGTTTTCCCTTGTCAAAGATTGTGTTTACACTAAAATACAAAAACAGACGTGTATGCCTGTTGTTTCTTAAACAAATTGTAAACATTCGGGGAGGAAACAACATTTGGGGGAAAAACATTTGAGGGAGAAGCAACGTTTCCTTCACTAATATTGTTTCTTCCACAGATATTCTTCATTTGTGGAAGGAGCAACATATATGTTTATAAGTTGTTTCTTCCTGAAATTATGAAGAGACGTGGAGGAAACAACATTTGTGGAAAAAAGATTTTGGGAGAAACAACATTTCCCCACAAATGTTTCATCCACAGATATTCTTCATTATTTGTGGAAGAAACAACATATATGTTTAAACGTTGTTTCTTCCTGATATTATGAACAGTAGTGGAGGAAACAGCATTTGTGGAGGAAATGTTGTGGCTTCTGAGAAATGGTTCTTCGTTTGTGGAAGAAACATATGTGTCTGCCTGTTGTTTCTTTCACGAGTAAAGTACATTTTAGGAAGAAACAACATTTCTGGAAGAAACCTTTTTGTAAGAAACAACACAAATGTCGGTATGTCGCCTCTTCCACACATGATGAAAAACATTTGTAGAAGAAACAACATTTCCCCCACAAATGTTGTTTTGTGGGAGAAACAACATTGGTGGAGTAAATGTTGTTTCTTCTAAAATGTTCATCACGTGTGGAAGAAGCAACGTACAGACATTTGTGTTGTTTCTTACAAAAAGGTTTCTTCCAAAAATGTTTCTCCGCATGTGTTCTTCATCTGCAAGAAACATCCTATAGACACATTTGTTGTTTCTTCCCCAAATGGATAAAGATCATTTCGCATTATGCAAATGTGAGGGAAAAAGGTACCATAATGTCATTCATATATATATATATATATATATATATATATATATATATATATATATATATATATATATATATGTGTGTGTGTGTGTGTGTGTGTGTGTGTGTGTGTGTGTGTGACTTACTATCTAGAAAAGAATACTGTGGGGGTAAGGAATCACTAGAGAGAGGGAGAGAGTTTACCGGTTGTCATTCAGAGTTATCCCGGGCAGGGCCGAGTTGGCCAGCTAATACTCAAAATCGCTTGTAAACACTGAGAGGGTCAGCCTGTAGGTATGCCCTGACGTCATTATTGTAATTTAGGAAACAGTTCATGTAATATTTGTTGATTTATAGCATGTAATGAATAAGGCATATAATTCATTACACAATATTTAGACAATTTTACCTGGAGAAGAGCAGGAATTTTTAACATCGTCTTGGGCGTTCCATTTTCGAGCATCAAATTACCAGAATTTCAGTCATAACAAACTGGAAACATCAAATGGGTCCTGCACCACGCAGAGAGAGAGAGAGAGAGAGAGAGAGAGAGAGAGAGAGAGAGAGAGAGAGAGAGAATTCTAACGCATTCCCGAAACAACGCAGGCAAAACGGGTTGAATATCAAATAAACATATTCCAATCACACTAACACAGGCCGCGGAAGGAAAGCGCTGAGCATGTGATTGTGAATCATTCCTGGAAGAAACCGGATGAATTATTCAAGATTAACCAGAGTCACGACAGACGGACAGACGAATGCACATGCGTTTTACATAAAACGGGTCATTTGTCTTTCTGGTATCGATTGACAGACAGACTCTGTGGGTTTTTTTTTAAGTCTTGTGTCCTGGTATAGTCTGAATCAGTGACAGACAGACAGGCAGAAATTATTCAAGGTTAACCAGACAGAGAGACAGATGAATTATTCAAGAGTAGACAGCAGAGAGAGACAGATGAATTATTCAAGAGTAGACAGACAGATTGAATTATTCAAGATTAACCAGACGGACAGACAGTCAAACTGTTCATGATTAACCAGAAAGACATAAGCAGGTTATTCATGATTAACCAGACAGCCAGGTGAATCATTCAAGGTTAGACAGATGAATTATTCAAGATTAACCAGAGTCATTACAAACAGACAGACAGACAGATAATTATTCAAGATTAACCAGACAGAGAGACAGGCAAAGTATTCAAGATTTACCAGACAGAGAGACAGGCAAAATATTCAAGATTTACCAGACAGAGAGACAGACTAATTATTCAAGATTAACCAGACAGGCAGAAAGACAATTATTCAAAACCAAACAGACAGACAGTTATTCAATATTAACCAGACAGATAGACAGACAAATTACTCGTGATTAACCAGACAGACAGACAAATTATTCATGATTAACCAGAGAGACAGACAGACAAATTATTAAAGATTAACCAGACAGACAGAAAGATACATCATTCAAGGTTAACCGGACAGACAGACAAAATTATTATTCATGATTAACCAGACAGACAGAAAGATGCATTATTCAAGATTAACCAGACAGACTGGGACAAGTTATTCATGATTAACTTGACAGACAGACAGGTACATTATTCAAGATTAACCAGACTGACAGACAGATTATTCAAGATTAACCAGTCTGACAGACAGACACACTTGTATTCTCTTGAGACGAGTCATGTATCTTCCCGGTATCGTCAGAATCAATGACGGTCGAATGTGGAGTGAATTTGAAGGTTCTTGACTCTTGTTGCTGGTGTGAATTGTTCGGATGTTAGAAAGTTTTTGCCTGTTGGGAGAAATGTTCTTGAATGTTGGATCTTTTTAAGGTATTATTATTATTATTATTATTATTATTATTATTATTATTATTATTATTATTATTATTATTATTATTATTATTATTATTATTATTAGATTTAAACTAAAAGTTTGGCTGAAAGAATAAAAGATGATTAGCAAGTAAAGGAAAAAAGTAAAAAAAAATCAAAGACTGATTTTGATGTAAATCACACACAGAGAGAGAGAGAGAGAGAGAGAGAGAGAGAGAGAGAGAAGAATCTTTCTTGGGTTTGAAAAAAATAGATATTTTATGAGAGAGAGAGAGAGAGAGAGAGAGAGAGAGAGAGAGAGAGAGAGAGAGAGAGAAGAATCTTTCTTGGGTTTGAAAAAAAATAGATATTTTATGCTAATACCATCACACAAATCAGAGAATAAACAACAAAAAAGGGAGAGAGAGAGAGAGAGAGAGAGA
>NC_089795.1:89941729-89944229 GCF_040412425.1 Macrobrachium rosenbergii | reverse complement strand
CCCCCGTTCCGGGATATAAAAAAAAACAACACCAGAAAGCGTTGAAAGCGACGACCATTTTTTTTTTTTATTTCTCGTGAGTTACAATGCTTTTGGGTCTCTCTTTCTCTCTCTCTCTCTCTCTCTCTAACACAATTAGAGAACTGAGAAAAATTACCTTATTTTATTTTTCATCCAGTCAGAATGCTTCTCTCTCTCTCTCTCTCTCTCTCTCTCTCTCTCTCTCTCTCTCTCTCTCTCTCTCTCTCTCTCTCTCTCTCGTGCGCACACACTCGAACACAATTAGAAAACGTAGTTACCTTAGCGTTATTGTTCGTACAGTTAAAATTCTCTCTCTCTCTCTCTCTCTCTCTCTCTCTCTCTCTCTCTCTCTCTCTCTCTCTCTCTCTCTCTCTCTCTCTCTCTCCTTGAATTAGAAAACTGAAGTCATTACCTCATTTTGTTTTCCATCCATTTTGAATTCTTTCTTTTTCTCTCTCTCTCTCAATTAGAGAACTGAAAAATCATTGCCTCATTTTATTTTCCATCCGTTTAGAACTCTCTCTCTCTCTCTCTCTCTCTCTCTCTCTCTCTCTCTCTCTCTCTCTCTCTCTCTCTCTCTCTCTCTTAAGGAACTGAAAAATCATCTCATTTTACTTTCCATCTATTTAGAATTCTCTCTCTCTCTCTCTCTCTCTCTCTCTCTCTCTCTCTCTCTCTCTCTCTCTCTCTCTCTCTCTCTCAGCGACGTACCCAGAGATTCCCAAGACGATCGAATGATTGAATCGGTACATGCAAATCTCCCTCAGCGGGATGGTCTGATTATTCCCCCCAGGATGATTTTTGCGAGTTATCTTGTTAGTATTTGGAGGAAAGTCAGTCTGAGGTATCCAAGTTTATTTGTTATGTTTTCCGTCTTCCTTTTGAGATAGACCTTTTATTTGTTAATATTTTGAGGCATAATAGGATGTTTGAAAGCGGGGAGTCATTACGATTCGGTTTATAATGATATTAAAGATTCCACGTGGGATTGAACCTCTTAAAAATTCAGAAGTTAGCCTCTCTCTCTCTCTCTCTCTCTCTCTCTCTCTCTCTCTCTCTCTCTCTCTCTCTCTGTCTCAGATTATTAGCCTCATGATTTTTAGCGCGTGCCGTTAAAAAGGAAATGAATAATCTACGTTTTACAAAATAAGTCGCAGATCTCTCTCTCAAATGGTTAGATTCTTGATTATTAGCACGTGCCAATAAACCGAAGCGAATAATCTACATTTTACAATATAAGTCGCAGAATCAGTCGTTAAGATTTTACATGAATCAGAAAGGACAAAACAACATGAAAAAACCATTAAAAAATGGGCCGAAGTTTCTTCGGCGCAATCGAGTTTTCTGTACAGCCGCTACAATGAATAATCAAGGCCACCGAAAATAGATCTATCTTTCGGTGGTCTCGGTATAATGCTGTATGAGCCGCGGCCCATGAAACTTTAACGACGGTAAGGTGGTGGCCTGGCCTGTATCGTTACTAGATGCATGATTATGGCTAACTTTAACCTTAAATAAAATAAAAACTACTGAAGCTGGAGGGCTGCAATTTGATATGTTTGATGATTGGAGGGTAGATAATCAACATAACAATTTGCAGCTCTCTAGCCTCAGTAGTTTTTAAGATCTGAGGCGGACAGAAAAAAGTGCGGACGGACAGACAAAGCCGGCACAATAATTTTCTTTACAGAAAACTAATAAAAAATGAAGTAAAGAGAATCAAGAATGGCGTGAAAGTTTATTGGAAATCGTTCAGACTCTGGAGAATATTTAGTTATGGTCAATGAGTTTCTAATTATGACGTGAGTGGTGTATTCAGATGTGACCAAGAATATATTTAGGAGTTTATTCTTGGAGAGTTCGAGGATTTAGGGCGCCGATATATCGATTGAATATTACCCAACACAAAGACAAATCAGTGATAGGTATCTACGCCTGCCAAAAAAAAAAAAAAAAAAAAAACTGAGAATTTTGACTATATTGTATTTCATTATTAAAAATTTTTCATTATATTTATATATATATATATATATATATATATATATATATATATATATATATATATATATATATATATATATATATATATATATATATGTGTGTGTGTGTGTGTATCTGCACATATATTTCTGTGTGTATATATATATATATATATATATATATTAATTTTATGACTCAAATCGGGATCGAACCCGGGTCTTTTCAGTTGAAAGGCAAGGGCGTTACCAACTCATCCACACAGTTGCTGGGAGTCAGAAATTTATTTCTGTTACACACGAGAATTTGTGTTAATTGCTTCTATCATATTATATATATATATATATATATATATATATATATATATATATATATATATATATATATATATATATATATATATATATATATATATATATATATATATATATATATATATATATATATATATATATATATATATATATATATATATCTTGTACCCAAGGCTTCAGTCGAATAG
>NC_089795.1:89889229-89936729 GCF_040412425.1 Macrobrachium rosenbergii | reverse complement strand
GATTGGTCGGTGGATGACCAACATACCAATTTGCAGCCCTCTAGCCTCAGTAGTTTTCAAGATCTGAGGGCGGACAGAAAAAGCGCGGACGGACAGACAAAGCCGGCCCAACAGTTTTCCTTTACAGAAAACTAAAAATGGCCGAACAGTGTAGTGTATTTTGCGAAGCCTTGCGCATACTAATAGCTTTCAATTGTCGGACAAGCAAATAAAATCATAACACGGGTAAGGCCTCACGGTCCGCGGCTCTCGGCCGGTAAATGAATGTTTTTTGGGGCTTGGGAGAGAAGGGGATGGGGTAGTGTGCATGTGTGGGGCGGTTGATGGGGGGAGGGGGGAGAGTGAGAAGCGATGAAAGTCAAATTGGCAATGTAGGACAGATTCTTTATAGATTTTATTCAGTAGTCTAAAATTTATAGAGAGAGAGAGAGAGAGAGAGAGAGAGAGAGAGGACTTCATATTGTTCATTCAGTAGTTTAGATTTGAGAGAGAGAGAGAGAGAGAGAGGATTTCATATTGTTCATTCAGTAGTCTAGATTTGAGAGAGAGAGAGAGAGAGAGAGAGAGATAGTTCATTCAGTAATCTAGTTTTCAGTAATCTAGATTTGAGAGAGAGAGAGAGAGAGAGGACTTCATATTGTTCAGTCAGTGGTCTAGATTTGAGTGAAAGAGAGAGAGAGAGAGAGAGAGGACTTCATATTATTCATTCAGTAGTCTAGATTTTTGAGAGAGAGAGAGAGAGAGAGAGAGAGAGAGAGAGAGAGAGAGAGAGAGAGAGAGAGAGAGAGAGGACTTCATGCTGTTTATTCAGTATAAAATTTATAGAGAGAAAGAGTGAGTGAGGACTTCATTCAGTAGTCTAGATTTGAGAGAGAGAGAGAGAGAGAGAGAGAGAGAGAGAGAGAGAGAGAGAGAGAGAGAGAGAGAGAGAGAGAGGGAGAGGGTGAGGACTTCATATTGTTTATTCAGTAGTCTAGATTTGAGAGAGAGAGAGAGAGAGAGAGAGAGAGAGAGAGAGAGAGAGAGAGAGAGAGAGAGGAGGGGTGCTATTCTATTCTCAATGTGCATTCCATTATGTTCGCCTGATGTTTATCTAAATGGAAAGTCTACCCTTATCGCCATAGGCAAACCTTAGATCCTTTTTGTACATTGTTGAAGGGGAATGGGTAAGAGGCCTTCGGGAGTGTCGCCTATAGGTAACTGGAGATGATGTTCGATTAGGTAAATGGGTTTGCCATTATAGAGTAGGTCTTGTAGGGAAATATAGCTCGCCTCGTAGGGAAATATAGCTCGCCTCGTAGGCAAGTATACCTCGCCTCGTAGGGAAATATAGCCAGGTTTATGAGGCAATTTAGCGATAAAATCGACAAAATGCAAAATCACTTTAACAGGAAGGAAGGATATAGATGAATAGATTAGAGTCCTTACGTGTAGGATATGTTTTATGGAGCAGAAGGACCTTTTTACACAAGAACTGTAAATTACACAATGACTCGTAAATAAGGACTGGAAATTTCCTCAGTAATATTTTAAAGGCCTCTTAATTTATAAATTGAGTATCAGTGTAATTATAAAATATGGAGTTAAATTGTGTTTAAAACAAATTGGGTTATTGAATATTATATCTCATAGGCTGGAGAGAGAGAGAGAGAGAGAGAGAGAGAGAGAGAGAGAGAGAGAGAGAGAGAGAGAGAGAGAGAGAGAGAGAAAGGACTTTCACAGAGTGTATCTAGTAAATCTAAAATTCAGAGAGAGAGAGAGAGAGAGAGAGAGAGAGAGAGAGAGAGAGAGAGAGAGAGAGAGAGGACTTTCATAGAGTGTATCTAGTAAATCTAGAGAGAGAGAGAGAGAGAGAGAGAGAGAGAGAGAGGACTTTAGTAGAGTGTATCCAGTAAATTTAGAATTCAGAGAGAGAGAGAGAGAGAGAGAGAGAGAGAGAGAGAGAGAGAGAGAAGGAAAACACAATAAAGTAGAAAAAATACCAACCATATGATTCTCTCGTCATGTGATTTGTGAGCCAGTTTCCAATTCAGGGCGATTTTACCTCAATTCACGATATATTTTCCAAACAACAAAATCAGGAACTGGACTAAAAAAAAAAAAAAAAAAAAAAACCTCGTTCAAGTGCCCACTGAAGCAAGAGTAACAACATTTCCGCAACGAAGTGTAAAGTGCTTCAGAATGAAGTGGATGTTTTTGCACCTGAAAAAAAAAGGAAGTGTTTATCGTTCTCTGTCCGACCTAAAATGAAATAATCATTCTCCCAAATGGTCTGTCCCGCGAGGCTGATTACCAGAGCAGTGTCACCTGTTTTACAGGTGCGCAGACGTTAATGGAGGTGATTCTTGCCTGATGTTATTCTCTGGATTTGGGAAGTTTCAGTTTTAAAAAGGATTATCAAGTTGAAGTTGTTATATTTCGTACAATCTCTCAACTCGTTGTCATACCTTAAGAAAAAAATTTGACTTGGAAATTCAGGAAACAATAACAGTAAGGAAACATATCAACGCTAAAGCTATTATATTTCACACGATCTCTTAAAGGCTGATTCGCATTGTACCGTCACGTCACCGACGTCACGTCACGTCACGCCACGTCAGGTCACCGTCTCATCAGCCGTGCCTTGTATTCGCACTCTCCATCACAATCTCGTTCAGTTCGTGTTCCAGCCTCAGCAACTCAAGAAGCTTGCGTAATCTCCGTCACACCACGTCACATCAGGTCACGTCACGCCATTCTCTCCAAGAAAACGTGTCGTGATGTGGCGGTGGATGGTGCCGTGTGCTTGATGTTGCCGTGTGCTTGATGTTGCCGTGACGTGATGGTGTGAGGAAGTCCATTTGATTAGGCTACATGTAAGAAATTCTCACGTACTTTGACCTGGCGTGATGTGTCGGTGACGTGGTTATAATGTGAATCAGCCTTAATTCGTTATCATGCGTCAAGAGGAAATATTACTTACAGTATTTCAAGAAATAGTAGATATAAAATTTTAAGATATTGAGCTAGGGACACTTAACAATACCCACCAAACTATAGCAGTAAAGTATTAAATATTCACTTTCTTTATTATTATTATTATATGAGTGATAACTGAAACCTAATTGCTTTCCAGGTCTGAGTTCAGCCACTTCGTTGAATTTGTTTTTCTTTAGATATCAAATTATTTTTTTTTAGAGAAAGCTCAATTAAATTTTAAATATTTGGACTTGGTATAGTATAATGGTGGTCATTAGGTAGAAATGGTTGTATATTCATTCAGTATTTTTTGCCTGTTTCATGAAGTAATTGGTAAATAATGTGGCCTATGTATTTCTTGTTTTTCAGTTATAATACCAACTTTGATTCATCGACAGTTTAATTTGTTTGAATTTACTATATATATATAGATATACCTGTATATATATATATATATATATATATATATATATATATATATATATATATATATATATATATATGTATGTATGTATGTATATACTGTAAATATATGTATGTTTCCCATGTTCATGCAAAGTTGAAATTGCATTCCTCTTCTACATGCACCTGAAGAGTATCAGTGCCCAACAGCAAACCTTTCAGAAACCTACACACCAAAATACAATTTACTCGAAAGGACCTGGAGGCGAAACCAACATTTAACGTAATATATAAACGCCGGGAGTAGTAACTCCCCATTCACCAGCCCACAAAAAAAAAACACACTTCCTTATATATTTCATGACAGCGCCTGCGGCTCATCTCTCAATCTCTCTTCGCGACTGAGAGATATAACGAGAGATGAGAAGAGATCGCTTTTGATCTCTGAATCTCGCATCATGCTCTGCCTGAGAAAACCCGGGTTATTGACGCGCCCTTAGGGAACAACTGCTGACGGAGAGCTTGGTGATATCGCTGAGAAAAGTCTTCCTCCTTCCCCCCACCCCCCACCATCCTCCTCCTCCTCCCCCGCCCCCCAGCAACTCGGGATAGCATAATATCAATATCAGGGAAGAGTTTTTAGGGGGAAGATATTTCTTGAGGTTGTCAAAGCCTCAGGGCGATTTGCTTTTCATGGAAGCCGCCTGTGAACTTCGACTGGGCTGGTGATATATTCCTCATTTTTTTACCTCAAAGCAATTCTGTTTGTAGTTTATGATTTACTTACATTTTTGTCTGTTTATTTATTAAGTTGTTAGTTTATTTTTTTTTTCTTTTCTAATAACTAATCTTGCCTTTTTGTGTTTCCCGTTAGGCATACCAATGAATTGTTGACTTGTATCCAGCATGTGTTTGATATGTGGGCGATAAGTTGCCGACGTGTTTATGACATGTTGTAATACACTAGGGTAAATACTAGTTGAATGTATGAAGCATTGGTTATGCATACCAATGAATTGTTGACCTGTATCCAGCATGTTTGTGATATGTGGGCGATAAGTTGCCGACGTGTTTATGACATGTTGTAATACACTAGGGTAAGTGCTAGTTGAATGTATAAAGTATTGGTTAGGCAAACCAATGAGTTGTTGACTTGTATCCAGCATGTGTGTGATATGTGGGCGATAAGTTGCCGACGTGTTTATGACATGTTGCAATACACTAGGGTAAATGCTAGATGATTGTACGAAGGACTCGTTAAACATACTAATGAGTTGTTGACTTGTATCCAGCATGTTTGTGATAAGTGGGCGATAAGTTGCCAACGTGTTTATGACATGTTGTAATGCAATATGGAAGCGCTTTCACAGTGCTTCATGTGTCAGTTATTACCACTCCTCGTCTCCTTGGCCCAAAGAATTAATATTCCACCTCCAAGTTATTTGTTGATTATTTCAAAGAGTTTTCATCCATTTTTTTAACAAAGGCCTGAAATTGGAATCGGATTTCCGCCTTTTGTGACCTCATATGGCGTTCAAGTGGTTTCGTTTCACTGTTGCTGGGTTGTATCGTGCATGTAGAGAGAGAGAGAGAGAGAGAGAGAGAGAGAGAGAGAGAGAGAGAGAGAGAACTCACTTGGATACAGAAGCTATGTGCTTATGGAGACCGTATTACGATACTCGTAAGCCGCCATTACGGTCGCACTTTTTTGTTCTTTCAACGATTTCCCCAAAATCCTTAAGAGAGGTAAAGTAGCGTAGGATACCGGGAGAAGGAGGAGGGGTAGGAGTAGGAGGCTGTAGGATGGGGTAAGATGGTATTTGAAATCCTCGCCAGTATCAGAAGTGCTTACCACTTTGTTCGGAAAGTATTAATGTATGGAGAGCCTTCCTTATCTCTGCTGGTAGGCTGAATGTTCTTATGTTACTGAAGGACAGCTTAAATGCTTTAGAAGTTGGGATAAAGGTTAGGTTAGGTTAACCTAACCTACCCCACCCCGCCCAACCGTAGCCCAAAACCTAACTTAAACTAACCTACCCTAACCCACAAACCTAACCTAACCTACCCTAACCAAAAACCTAAGCTAACCTAACATACATTAACCCAAAACGTAACCTACCCTAACCCAAAACCCAACCCAATCAAATTTAACCTACCTTAGGCCAAAACCTAACCCAAAACTGACCCTACACCAACCCAACCCAGAACCTAACCTAACTTAATAGTGCAAATCTAACCTAACCTAACCCTAAAACCTAACTTACCCTAACCCAAAAACCTAACCTAACTCAACACAATCCTAACCAAAAAACCTAACTTACCACAACCCAAAAACCTAACCTAAACCAAAAACCTATTCTAGCCTAACCTACCCCAACCCCAAAAACCTAACCTAACCTAACTTACACAATCCTAACCTACCCTAACCCAAAAACCTATCCTACCCTAACCTACCCAAACCTAACCTAACTTACATAATCCTAACCTACCCCAACCTAAAAACCTATCCTGACCTAAACTACCCTAACCCCCAAAAACCTAACCTACCCTACCCTAACCCCAAAAAACCTAACGTAACCTAACTTACATAAGTCTAACCTACCCTAACCCAAAAACCTAACCTAACCTAACCTAACCTAACCCCAAAAATCTAACCTAACCTAACGTACATAATCCTAACCTAAACCCCAAAAAACCTAACGTAACCTAACTTACATAATCCTAACCTACCCTAACCCAAAAACCTAACCTAACCTAACCTAACCCCAAAAATCTAACCTAACCAAACATACATAATCCTAACCTAACTTAATCTAATCAAACACTAAAGGTAATCGCTCTCCGTTATAAAATGAAAGCACGTAAAACGGTTTCCTGCCAGCTCACGTGTTAAGCGAACGCACGCGTCCCTGCTTTCTCATCAAGAGGAAGAAAAAAGAACAAAAAACGAGTCTCTGGGCGGCTATAATCTCTGATTGATTGGGCAATCTTCCATGACGCAGTTTTCAGAAGTTAATTATCACCTTGGCTGACTTCCCTGGCTAAGGACATTAACTTTTTTCCCGCTCCTTTTTCCTTTTTTTTTTTTTTTTACTTTTTTCCTTTTTTTCCGAACTTCATTGAGGTGATACTTTCTGCCATGAGAAATTTGACACTCAGGTTGACGGTTTCGATGGAAAAAGGAGGATGAAGGGTAATGAGCTTTATTGCACCCTAGCACAGAGAACATCATAAAGTTTAACTTGAAATTTGAACCAAATTGAATCAGGTATTATAAAGTGGGGATTTTTGTTGACCAGCTCAACCTGAAAAGTGGGTTAACAGACACTCAGACTTCAAGTCTTATTCCTAAATCCCTGTCACAGAATCTGTGACTAATCTAATGTAATATTGTTCCTTAGAATTTTATTAAGTTAAATTCAAAGTTACGTTTTACTCCTCGATCACTGTTACAAATATGTAACTGAACCGATTTGACATTGTTCATTAGAATTGTATTAAAGTTATATTTAAGATAAATTCGAGATTTTTATAGGCAATTTATTGTTATAATTTTTGTATTCAACAATTTTAAACCCTGATTGAAGGGTAATTTTAGTGTTACCAACCTTTTAAGTTGTGGTACATAACGAGTACCCTCAGACGATAATTAATAATGATACGAATATTCGTGAAATTACTGATTCTTGCATTTTAATCATTTACTTACATTTTTATTTATATATATAGTAAAATTTGTCGATTTATTTTTTTTCTTTCCCAATGGCTGATGCCTTCTTTCCCTATTTCCTATTATCTTCTGTTTCTTCTTTCAAATGAACACCATAATATTCCTTGGAAGCTTGAATTTCAAGCCAGTGGCCTCAGTGGTGGGTTTGTTCCATATGAATAGGGTTTATCTGCTGGAAAATAATAATAATAATAATAATAATAATAATAATAATAATAATAATACCTCCTAATCAAACAATAATAATAATAATATTATAATAATTATAGTAGACCCTCCTTCAAACAATATTATTTTTATTATTATTATTATTATTATTTTTATTATTATTATTGTTGTTGTTATTGATGTTGTTGTTGTTGTTGCATCAGCTGCATTCAATTTATAAAGACTTTTCTCTCTCTAATAACTGATTTTTTTAGGGTGTTACTGAAAGATGAAGAAAACTCTATATAAATTGAATGCAGCTGATGCAGGAGTGATAATAATAATAATAATAATATAATAATAATAATAATAATAATAATAATAATAATAATAATAATAATAATAATAATAATAATAATTATGAAGACAGCTAAATAATTTTTTGCGTTGTTACTCAATAAATCAAACCTAATTGTGAAAAAGGGTCCGAATATCATTTTCGATTAAATAAATTGCTGAGTGAGGTGGGGAAAAATTGAACAAATTTAGTTTCCAGCAAAATTGGCTGCCTTAATGAAGGGCTTTCTACTCTCTAAAGGGACTCTTTCTCTATTTTCGTTCAAATGGAATAACCAGTCGTTTTAATGAAGCTGTTCTGTCATGTTAATATACTGGGTAGTGGTTGTTTTTTATCTTCGGTGAATATTTATATGGCAGACTATATATATATATATATATATATATATATATATATATATATATATATATATATATATATATATATATATATATTATATATATATATATATATATATATATATATATATTTATATTTATACATATATATATGTATATATAATATATATGTATATGTATACATATACATATATATATATATATATATATATATATATATATATATATATATATATATATATATATATATATATATATATATATATATATGGATGACAAAAGGCATAAAAGCCCCATTTGAACGTCACGTCAACAGGCCGTGGGTCTTGCAACCTCATTCCCAGTAACTAAATGAGAATCGTGAGATTTGATCATTTTGACATTTCCTAAAAAAAATTTAAAAATTAATTATTCATATGTAATCATTAGTTTAATATTCTTACTTGATTCATTGTCTTAAATGCCTCATTGTGACTCATTATTTCTTTTGTTTTTAACAATTATTTTTAAGAAGGCATTGATGGTTGTTGCTATGAACTTCTATAGCAACAGTGTTTATTTATATGTATGTATGTATGTATGTATGTATATATATGTGTAACCCAAAAACTAAACTAAAATTCTTAATCTTTGATTTAATTGATATATGTCATACCCAGTAAGATGCGCTTCTCAATATGTATGTATGTATGTATGTATGTATGTATGTATGTATGTATGTATGTATGTATGTGTTTGTATATATAAAATAAAAAAAAAACTACTCCAAAATTCTTAAACTTTGATTTAACTCAATATCTTTCGTATCCAATAAGACGCGTTTCTCAAACCCTCTACAGGTCCTTGTCTATATAAAGATAGAAAAATACTACACCACCCATTTCAGCCTAAGGGGAAAATACTCAGCCATTCAAAAGGACACAGCAATAGTACGTCAGAATCTCTGGTAATCCCCTGCAATCCGTCTTGATGCTATAGGGCGGCTCTGATCTCCTTTCTGAGGCGTTTTGTGGCTTCAGATGAAATCCTGGGTGTTGAGGTCTTGAGGTCTTTAGGTGCCGAGGTCTTTAGATCTTTAGGTCTTGTGGTCTTTAGGTCGTGAGGTCTTTAGGTCTTTAGTTGTTGAGGTATTTTATTTAGTTTTTTAGGCATTGTGGTCTTTAGATCTTTAGGTCTTTAGTTGTTGAGGTCTTTAGATCTTTAGTTGTTGAGGTTTTTAGGTCTTTAGTTGTTGAGGTCTATAGATCTTTAGTTGTTGAGGTCTTTAGGTCTTTAGGTGTTGAGGCCTTTAGTTTTTTAGGTCTTGTGGTCTTTAGATCTTTAGGTCTTGAGGTCTTTAGGTGCTGAGGTCTTGAGGTCTTTAGTTTTTTAGGTTTTGTGTTCTTTAGTTTTTTAGGTCTTGAGGTCTTGAGGTCTTTAGTTTTTCAGTTCTTGAGGTCTTTAGGTCGTGAGGTCTTTAGTTTCTTAGGTCTTGAGGTCTTTAGTTTCTTAGGTCTTGAGGTCTTTAGTTTTTTAGGTCGCAAAGTCTTTAGGTCGTGAGGAGAGAGAGAGAATCAATCTAATATCAATATAACTTTTTGTTCTTGTTAGTTTAATTTATATGGACATCCTGCTTTTCATTATAAATCACCCTGAACACCTTTATTCGCCTTCACGTGCGTTCAGCATGAGAGAGAGAGAGAGAGAGAGAGAGAGAGAGAGAGAGAGAGAGAGAGAGAGAGAGAGAGAGAGTGTTCATGTAGATATCCAGATTTCCATTCTGGGTCGAACTTATTAACCATACATACATACATACATAGAGACAGACTGGCTGACAGAGAGAGAGAGAGAGAGAGAGAGAGAGAGAGAGGAAGGGATGTGTAAAGGCACCCTCATGTTTACTTCCTCCTGTCGACTAGATTAATTGACAGACCTTTCTTTGAAGAGACGGAATGTCCAAGAAAATTAAATCTCAAATTACTTAAAAGAATCTCCCTACTTTTACTATTGTATGTTGTATTGATGTATCCTTTGAGAGAAATGTAGAATAACCATTGTAAAATGGAAATAAAGTTTTTTGATTTGACACTCTCTCTCTCTCTCTCTCTCTCTCTCTCTCTCTCTCTCTCAGAGCAAGACGATTTCTGAGTGAAAACAAGTCTCTCTCTCTCTCTCTCTCTCTCTCTCTCTCTCTCTTTCACACACACACTCACATTGTACTGAATGTTTCAGAGCAAGACGATTTCTGAGTGCGAAAACAGGCTTCTCAGAAACAAACCTTTATTTTTCCCCTCTCTCTCTCTCTCTCTCTCTCTCTCTCTCTCTCTCTCTCTCTCTGATTCCTTCTTCTTTTCTTCTTCTTCTTTAGGCAGAAACGATCTCTCTCTGATTCCTTCTTCTTCTTCTTGGTCTTCTTTCTACAACTCTCTCTCTCTCTCTCTCTCTCTCTCTCTCTCTCTCTCTCTCTCTCTCTGATTCCGTCTTCTTCCTCTTGTTCTTCTTTAGGCAGAACCTTGACCTCTCTCTCTCTCTCTCTCTGATTCCGTCTTCTTCCTCTTGTTCTTCTTTAGGCAGAACCTTACGACCCTTGCAGTTCAATATCTCCAGCCAGGGAACAGTCTAATCCCCGAATCCGGAAACAAAAGAGTTGCATTATCTCTCCTCCAGAGGGCAGATCCCTCCCTTCTGTATCTTACAGTCTCGGCTTAACTGCCTGAGGGCCAACACGGGTCCCGGATTCGGCATTACTCCCCCCCCCCCAAGAGTTTCTTATGGAGTGACTTGCCTTAAATCTCAAGGAAGAATTTTGTTCGTTTGCACTTCAGTGCATCGCTCTCGACTTGTCTTCCATTTTTTTTTTCCCCCTTTCGGTTTCATCCGGTGTTTCTGAGTATTTTCTGGATTTAACTGCGCTGCTTCGTTCTCGCCTCGTGTCCTTTTACTCCTTTTGGTTTATGCCGTGTCTGGGTATTTGCTGGGTTTAGCTGGGCATTTTAGTTTTCCGTCCGTCCTCACTTTTTTCTGTCCACCATCAGATCGTAAAAACTACTGAGGCTAGAGGGCTACAAATTGGTATGTTGATCATCCACCCTCCACTCATCAAACATACCAAATTGCAGCCCTCTAGCCCCAGTAGTTTTTATTTTATTTAAGGTTAAAGGTAGCCAAAATCGTGTTTCTGGCAATGATATATGTTGGACAAACACCTGGCCGTGGTTAAAGTTTCATGGGCCGCGGTTCATACAGCATTATACCGAGACCACCGAAATATAGATATATTTACGGTGGCCTTGGTTATATGCTGTAGCAGCTGTACAGAAAACTCGATTGCGCCGGAGAAACTTCGGCGCATTTTTTGCTTATTTTCTAGTGTTCTTCATTTGCATAAGTATGAAAATATGAATCAGAAGCGAGAATATATACTTAATGTTTCCTTTCTCTTTAATTTTTATTTAATTCCTTTCAAAATCCTAACATGATAGAAACCTCTCTCTCTCTCTCTCTCTCTCTCTCTCTCTCTCTCTCTCTCTCTCTCTCTCTCTCTCTCTCTCTCTCTCACCTTGACTCTTCTCGTTTTCCAGAATTTCCAGAGCTTTTGCCGCTTTTAATTGGGCTATTTTGCAATTTTTTCCCATCCGTGAAACTGAAATAAAATAAGGGGAGAGGATTAAAATGGTTTTCCTTTCCAGCAAGAGTTCTTATACACCATTCTCACATTCTACATTTTATTTTCGCAACCTCCCTGGATTTCGTGTAGTTGGAATTTAGAACTTCAAGCAGTGATGCAATGCATTACTAGCTTAATACAGTTTTCGTTTTACTTTCATAATTTACTTACGTTTTTTCCTATATATTTACTAATTTGTTTATTTATTTTTCTTTTTTAGGAAGTGATCTCTTGTTTCTGTATATCCCATTATCTTCTGTTGCTTCTTTGTAAAGAACACCATAGTATTCTTTGGAAGCTTGAATTTCAAGTCAGTGGACCTTTTTGTGGGCTTGTTACATGTGGATAGGGTTCATCTTTTGAATAATAATAATAACAATAATATAATAATAATAATGTTTGAATTTCAAGTCAGTGGACCCTGTGATGGGCTTGTTCCATATGAATAGGGGTTGGTCTTCTTGATAATAATAATAATAATAATAATAATAATAATAATAATGTTTGAATTTCAAGTCAGTGGATCCTGTGCTGGGCTTGTTCCAATAATAATAATAATAATAATAATAATGATAATAATAATAATAATAATAATAATAATAATAATAATAATAATAATAATAATAATAATAATAATATAATAATAATAATAATAATAATAAGGTTCACTTTCTAAACGATGATAATAAAGTTCGAAAGTCAAATCTCGATCGTAAGTTTGTTCTCATGGAACGGCGCCGTACTTTGCCCAAAGAGTTCAGATTCAGACCATCCTCATTTTTTTTTTTTTTTTTACATGTCTGGGTGTGAATCAGTCCATTCCTGCATTCTTGAATATTGCAACCACTCCCGTTGTCTTTGTAAATTTCAACCCGGCGAAAAATGTTCTACATGCAAGCAAGTGATAAAAGCACAAATATATTTTTTTGCTCTTTGTCGCATTCTTTAATCTTTGCTTTTGGGTTTTTGAAGGCGCTTGAATAGCCATGAGTTACAAGAAGAGCTGGAAAAACATTTCTCTTATAAAAAAAGACGTCGGTTTCCGATGGAAAAATAATCTGGAATACCAGTGAGAAAGTATGGAGAAGTCTCTCAGGTTTTTATTTCCGTGTAAACATGTATTTGGGAGGGAATTATACTATGCAGTCTTATCTTGGGATTGTATCTGTGCTTATATTTATACCGCTGTCTATCTATCTATCTATCTATTATATATATATATTATATACTTATCCATATATATATATATATATATATATATATATATATATATATATATATATATATATATATATATATATATATATATATATATATATTATATACATGTGTACAGTATGTATGTATGTATGAAAATATGACTAAATATATATGTCTGTCAATATATATATATATATATATATATATATATAGATAGATAGATAGATAGATAGTGATATTTTGTACATATGTACATACATTTATTTACATATTTGTACAACATATATATATATATATATATATATATATATATATATATAGAGAGAGAGAGAGAGAGAGAGAGAGAGAGAGAGAGAGAGAGAGAGAGAGAGAGAGAGAGAGAGAGAGGGGGCATATAGACAGACAGACAACATTCCAAGGTAAGATTTTTATAGCATACTTTCTCCCTGGCATTTATGATTACTTTTGCAAGCACAATTTGAAGTCTTTTTTCAAAAGGATTAGAAAGAATCAACTGCTTTCTTGAAACTGCCATCCAAAAATGACATTGTCATTATTTCATGCAAAAATTGTCCAAAATAAAAAAAACAGTTTCCCAGCTCTGCCTGCATCCACTGGCTACTCAGGCTTCAAAAAACCAAAGCAAAGATTAAAGAATGCAACAATAAACAAAAAATATATATATTTGCTTTTATCCCTGCGTGCATAGCAAAGTATTTTTCGCCGGGTGGAAATTTACAAAGCCAACGGGAGTGGTTGCAAAATTCAAGAATGCAGGAATGGACCGATTCACACCCAGACATGTAAATAACATGAGGATGATATGAAATCCGAATTCTTTTGGCAAAGTGGGACTCCCTTCCATGAGAGCAAAGTTACGACCGAGATTTGATTCCAAAACTGCATTATTATTATTCAGAAGATGAACCCTATTATTATTATTATTATTATTATTATTATTATTATTATTATTATTATTATTATTATTATTATTATTATTAACAAGAAGATAAACCCCTCTCCATATGGAACAAGCCCACCACGGGGGCCATTGACTTGAAATTCTAAGCTTCCAAAGAATATTATGGTGTTCTTTTACAAAGAAGTAACGGAAGGTAATGGGAAATACAGAGAAGATATCTCTTAATTAAAAAAAAGTAAATGAACAAATTAATAAATGAGTAAGAAAAGATATAAGTAAATTATTAAAATACAAGGAGAGTTGTATGAGGGTCGCAATGCATTGCATCTTTGCTTGAACTTTTGAAGTTCCAATTGAGTTTTCCAAGTTCCAGTGGAACTTCTGAAGTTCCAGTTGAACTTCTTAAGTTCCAGTGGAACTTCTGAAGTTCCAGTTGAATTTCTCAAGTGCCATTGAAACGTCTGAAGTTCCAATTGAACTTCTTAAGTTCCAATTGAACTTCTGAGTTCCAGTTGAACTTTTGAAGTTCCAATTGAACTTCTGAAGTTCCAGTTGAACTTCTTAAATTCCAGTTGAACTTTTGAAGTTCCAATTGATCAGTTCCAGTTGAACTTCTGAAGTTCCAGTTGAACTTCTTAAGTTGCAGTGGAACTTCTGAATTTCCAATTGAACTTCCCAAGTTCCAATGGAACTTCTGAAGTTTCAGTTGAACTTCTGACGTTCCAATTGCACGACATCCTCAGGGAGACTGAGGAAATAAAATGTAAAATATGAGAATAGTGTCTATGAACTCTTGCAAGGAAGGAGGTGCATTTTAATTCTCGCCTTTTACTTTGGTTTAGTTACACGGATGGGAGAGAATTGTAAAATAGCAAAATAGCCCATTTAAAACCGGCAAAAGCTCTGGAAATTCTGGAAAACGAGAAAGGTCATGGAAAGTCTGGAAAACAAAAAGAGTCAAGGTGGGAGAAAGAGAGACAGAGAGATGTTATGTTTCTATGATGTGAGAAATTTAAAAAGGAAATTGAATAAAAATGGGGATTGTGATGGCCTATGAAAAATAACTCTAAGAAGAATTTAAAATTAAACATACATTCCCGCCCCTAGTTTATATTTTTATACGTATGCAAATGAAGATCACTGGAATCATAGCATTTTAAACCCAACAAATACTCTGACGTATGTATATATATATATATATATATATATATATATATATATATATATATATATATATATATATATATATATATATATATATGTGTGTGTGTGTGTGTGTGTGTGTGTGTGTGTATGGTTTGCTTGAGGAGATTCATGTACTATTATTATCAATTTAATGCATATTTTTGTTGTTGTTCATCTTCGACAAAGAAAAATCCAGTTTTCGATCGTTCCTCTGGTTTAATCACCATCACATTAATATTAGAAAAAGTGCTGAGTAAGATATAAGTATCAGGAATACTAAAGGATAAGCATTTGTTGATAAGTCCATATTTATCGCTAAAGTTTTTGCAAGGGTAAGATGTGTAATGAAAACATTGCTCTAAGAGGTAAAAATGATTTTTGCAGTGATGGAGGACACGCCAAACAATTTCACCTTTCAAAATTCCTTGTTTGAAAAAGAGTAGCATGTGAGAAGCGCCAGTGCATCCCAGAAATTACTGCTGGCTCTCTCTCTCTCTCTCTCTCTCTCTCTCTCTCTCTCTCTCTGAAGGGTGTTTTATGGTCTGCCAGATCTCATGCAGGAAATGTCACAGCTCAGACTATTCCGTCATTCTCTCTCTCTCTCTCTCTCTCTCTCTCTCTCTCTCTCTCTCTCTCTCTCTCTCTCTCTCTCTCTCTCTCTCTCTCTCTCTCTCTCATTTGACTGAATGTACCAGAGGAAGATGATTTCTAAATCCAAAAACAAGTCTCTCTCTCTCTCTCTCTCTCTCTCTCTCTGAATGTACCAGAGGAAGATGATTTCTCCAAAAACTCTCTCTCTCTCTCTCTCTCTCTCTCTCTTATTTTACTGAATGTACCAGAGGAAGATGATTTCTAAATCCAAAAACAAGTCTCTCTCTCTCTCTCTCTCTCTCTCTCTCTCTCTCTCTCTCTCTCTCTCATTTTACTGAATGAAGGGAGATGATTTTAAATCCAAAAACAACCTCGTGCAGGAAATGTCATAACAGTGTATTTCAGAAGGGCGTTTTATGATCTGCCAGACCTCTCAGGAAATGTCTTAACAGTGTATTTCTCTCTCTCTCTCTCTCTCTCTCTCTCTCTCTCTCTCTCTCTCTCTCTCTCTCCAAGGCTGGATGTGTATGACCTTATTTTGAAGCAGCCTGCTGAATTTCCTCCCGTATTTTTGCTCACAAAATTGTATTTCTTGTTCTTTCTATTATGCTGTTTCTTTTTGTTCTTTTTTTTTAATTTGCTGTTTTATATATTTTTAAAGTATTTCTGTTTCATATTTTCATATTGGATAATACGCTGCTTGCATGTCCTAAATGAAACATTTAATGTTGCATTATATATCATTAAATTTAATACACAAATTCATACATACATACGTACATAACTCTCCAGTGATTAATTACCGAGTTACCTTTCCCCTTTAGTGTGTTAAGCACTTAGATTTAGCTTGACTTTAGCATGACGAACAGAGATCAAAGTTATGTTCCAGTGTCTTTAAATAATATATATATATATATATATATATATATATATATATATATATATATATATATATATATATATATATATATATATATATATATATAATTTAAGTTTGCCTTTTCTTTTACTGGATGGTATCTAAACCTGTCCCTTTAATGTTTAAGTACTTTAGATTTAGCCTATCTTTAACCTTATGAACAAAAATAAACTTTATTTTCCAGTGTCATTGTCTTTAATATATGATTTCAATTCTCGTTTTCGTGCACTTGATGGTACCTGAACCTATCCCTTTAAGGTTTTAGGTACTTTAACTTTAGGTAAACTTAAACCGTATGAACAAAAACATGTATAAAATGCGCCGAAGTTTCTTCTGCGCAATCGAGTTTTCTGTACTGCGTATAATCAAGGCCACGGAAAATAGATCCATCTTTCGGTGGTCTCGGTATAATGCTGTATGAGCCGCGACCCGTGAAACTTTAACCACGGCCCGGTGGTGGCCTGTCCTATGTCATTGCCAGACGCACGGTTATGGCTAAATTTAACTTTAAATAAAATAAAAACTACTGAGGCTAGAGGGCTGCAGTTTGGTGTTTGATGATTGGAGGCTGGTTTTTAAGATCTGAGGGCGGACCGGAAAAAGTGCGGACGCACAGACAAAACCGCCAGAATAGTTTTCCTTTACACAAAACATACAAAAGCTATTTTCCAGAGTCTTTTAAGATGTCACTTAAATTGCCTTCTTATATTTCTCTTATATTTGGCGGTACTTAAACCTATCCCTTTAAAATATTTTAGGGGACTTGAATTTTAGCTTAACTGTAACCTGAGAAACAGAAATAAAAGATTTTTTCCAATAACTATTACCATAGTAACAAATGAAATCCATTTTCCAGTTTCGTTAGGGACATATGATTTAAATTTCCATCCATCTTATATTTTACGGGCTTTAATTTCTGTTTAAACTTAGAAACCTCCAATAACTATTGCCATAGTTGGAAAATTTTCCTACTATTTTCCAATTTATTTCAATGACATACGATTTAAATTTCCTTCTCCTTATATCTGCTGATGGTACTTAAACCTATCCCTTTAATATTTTAGGGATTTAAATTTCGGATTAACTTTAACCTGAGAGGCAGAAATAAAAGCTATTTTCCAATACGTATTACCTTAGAAACAGACGAAATCTATTTTCCAGTTTCTTTAAAGGACATATGATTTAAATTTCAATCTCCTAATACCTGCTGATGGTACTTAAACCTACCTTTTAATATTTTAGGGATTTAAATTTTAGCTTAACTATAACCTGAGAAACAGAAATAAAAGCTATTTTCCAATAAGTATTACCATAGTAACAGATGAAATCTATTTTCCAGGTATTTTACAAGACATAGGATTTAAATTCCCGTGTCCTTGCGTCTGCTGGTGGCACTTAAACCCATCCCTTTAATATTTTATGGACTTTTATTTGAGCTTAACTATAAACTGAGAAACAGAAATAAAAGCTATTTTCCAATAAGTATTACCGTGGTAACAAACGAAGTCTATTTTCCAGGTATTTTAAAGGACATATGATTTAAATTTCCATCTCCTTCTATCTGCTGGTGGTAGGCAGCTAAGCCCCCTTGGAGATCAGCCATTGTGAGGCTACATATAAAGGCTCTTTACCACCCACAGTAACTCGACGTGGCTTTCGCCGAGGTTTTCCCCGGGGGGCGTCGGGGGATGGTCGAGATTTTGGCTCACAGTTTTTCCTCTCGCCGTTGTTTTTCATGTCTTTTTCTGATTTTTTTCTGATTTTTATTCTCTCGATTTTTAATGTGCTTCGTAATTGTTCTTAGTAGGTATCTTTTCCCTGTTTCCTTGGGGAGATTTTTGTGGAAGGTTTTTAAATGTAATTTTATTGGTTGGTTTTAAATGTATTTATGTATGTTTTATGTTGCTTGTATGTATGTATGTATATATATATATACTATATATATATATATATATATATATATATATATATATACTATATATATATATTTATATATATTTATATATATTTATAGATAGATAATACAGTGTATATATATATGTGTGTGTATATATGTATGTATCTATCTATCTATCTATATATATATACATACATACATATACTGTATATATATGTGTGTGTTCTGAAAAACCCTAAGTTAAAATGTGCTTGTGATGTAATTAAACAGTAAAATAGGTATTATCAGGTTTAGAAGTATTTTCATGAAAGGAGAAATAAAACCCTTTTTTAACTTCCTGTGAAAAAATATCATTATGTAACTGTGTAAAATTGTTGGAGAAAAAAGTGTTTTTTGAGGTAATTGAAATATACCAGATCGGCGTTGCTATATTTCTATTTTCATGAAAGGAGAAATAAAAATACTGAACTTAGAGAAAACATTGTGATGTGACTGTATCAAATCGGTGACAAAAAAAAAATGTTTTGTAGGTAACTTAAATATGCCAGAACAACATTGCAACATTTCCAGTGCCAGAACAACATTGCAACATTTCCAAAATTATTAGAGAAAATTTGGGCAACATTTTGTCATCATCCATCACTAAATGAACTGTCGATGTCTATACGTGAAATGTTTGTATTTCTGCCTCGCCTTTGAGCAAGCAACTCTCCTTCAAAACACACACACACACACACACACACACACACACACACACACACACACACACACACACACACACACACACACACACACACACGGTATAATTATGGCCCATTGCGCTAGACGTCCCTTTCTGCTTCTTTTGAAGAGACTAGAATTTTTACCAGTTCAGCATATTCCCAGTAGTGGGTTACTGCTATCAGTGCACCTCACGCGATGCACTGTAGGCGTTAATTAAGGTTCTTTGCAGCGTTCCTTCTTTAGGCCCCTAGCTGCAACCCCTTTCGTTCATTTTACTGTACCTCCCTTCATATTCTTCTTCTTCCATCTTACTTTCCACCCTCTCTTAACAATTGATTCATAGTATAACTGCGAGGTTTTCCTCCTGTTACACCTTCCAAACCTTTTATTGTCAATTTGCGGTTTAGCGCTGAATGACCTCATAGGTCCCAGTGCTTGGCCTAAATTCTATACTCGGTTCAATTCAATGCAGTATTTCAATTCTTACTCGGGAATAGTCGAGTTCCCTCATCCACAACTCGCAGGTAAATGCGGTTATTGTCATCATTAACTCACTGTATTTCACTCACCATCAGTTTATTACATTAACCGCTTAACTTTGCATGAAATGCAATAAACACGAGGTAGTTATGTTTGCTTAGTTTGCCAACTGTCGCTCGAGAGAGAGAGAGAGAGAGAGAGAGTCTGTAGACTTTAGGCTTTATAAAATTGAACACTGATTTTCACTTGTAGTAAAAGTTTTTTAGTGTGCCAGCTGTTGCTTGAGGAGAGAGAGAGAGAGAGAGAGAGAGAGAGAGAGAGAGAGAGAGAGAGAGAGAGAGAGAGAGAGAGAGAGAGAGAGTCTGTCGACTTTAGGCTATATAAAATTGAACACTGATTTTCACTTGTAGGAAAAGTTTTCTTTGTGTGCCAGCTGTTGCCAGAGGAGAGAGAGAGAGAGAGAGAGAGAGAGAGAGAGAGAGAGAGAGAGAGAGAGAGAGAGAGAATCTATAGACCTTAGGCTTTATAAAATTGAACAATCATTTTCACATATAGTAAAAGTTTGCTTATTATACAGACTGTTGCTAGGAGGTCACCTGGAAAGAGAGAGAGAGAGAGAGAATATATAGACTTTAGCGCTTATAAAATTGAACAGTCATTTTCACATATAGTAAAAGTTTGCTTATTATACAAGCTGTTGCTATGAGGTCTCCTGGGGAGAGAGAGAGAGAGAGAGAGAGAGAAACGTTAGGCCTTGAAAATTTAACACTGATTTTCTCTTATAATAAAAGTAGTTTAAATCCTTCTATACATATGGAATATATTTGTAATGCTATTGTAAATGTCTACATTTTGTTTATTTGAAAGAAATGGAGCAGTTTTAACAAACCTGTTTAAAGTTTTTAGGACTTCTCACTAAAATTTGCCCACTGAATTTTAGGTCGATTGTTTTAAAGTCAGTATATAAAGTCTATATCTGTCTTATAAGAACAATAAAATTGTGGAAATGTGCATATAATTGATTCTTCCTGTAATTTCTCTTAGGTATGTCTTTCAATTCCGAATGCAATAATGTGCTCTGACGTTCTCGAATAAAGCCTAAAGCGTAAATATTTTATGGCAAATCCATAGCATGACTGTAAAGCCTCCATACATTTAAAATTCAGTTGCAGCAGATCGATAATTTCAGACTTATTTTTCTCCCAGCAGAGTTGTACACATTTTTTTTATTATAAATTGAAACCTTAGTAGCTTTACTGCCCTGATACAATTCTCCTTGTATTTTAAGAATTTAAATTTTTATTAATTTATTTATTAATTTGTTAATTTATCTGTTTTTCTAATGACTGGTCTCCTCTTTCTGTATTTTCCTATACCTTCTGTCACTTCTTTCGAATGAACACAAAATATTCTTTGAAGCCTGAATTTCAAGTCAGTGGCCCCTTTGGGCTTGTTCCTTGTGAATAGGGTTCATGTTCTAATAATAATAATAATAATAATAATAATAATAATAATAATAATAATAATAATAATAATAATAATAATAATAATAATGCACCCCAGAACCCCACACTATAAAAACCACCCAGTCGAATGGGATGAATAATAATAATAATAATAATAATATAATAATAATAATAATAATGCAACCCAGAACCCCACACTATAAACACCACCCAATCGAATAGGATGACTGTGATATACCAAAAACAAAAAACAAAAAAATATATATTAATAATAATAATAATAATAATAATGATATACCAGAAAACAAAAACAATAATAGGATGAATAATAATAATAATAATAATAATAATAATAATAATAATAATAATTTCTTTTGCAGTTGGGATCAAGCATCCAGAAATAGCTATTTCTTCTGATCGGCAACTCCTTTCTGCCAAAAGGCTTTTAAAGCGTAAAGTCTAATCAATACTTTGCAGTCATATCTCGTGAATTATTGGAAGTCTCGCATGTTTTTTTTAACTATTATTTCTGAGACGTTTCAAATCGGTATAAAGTACCTATTCCCAAGGTACCACATCGAATACTTTACTCATAAGTGTATTCTATTAAGTCCTTTCGTGCTTAGTAATTGAAATTCCTTGAGATTCTTATATACCTCGTCTAAATTCTTCTTTTTACGAGTGGTATCTCCAAGTCTGATCAATAGTTTGTACTCATATCACGTGAATTATTTGCAATCTTGCGTTTTGGTCTTTGCAACTGACATTCCAGTTAATGGCATTTTACTCCCACGTGTATTCCGATAATTGCTATCATCCTGGATAACTCCACCTCCTTTAAATTTTTATGTATGTCATCAAAGTTCTTCTTTTTACGAGTGGTATTGAAATGAACTCTAAGTCATCATCTTATTACAGTCTCCTTGCTAAGGACACATTTGCAGTCGATATTTATACTACTCTTCATTATGCTAGATGTTGCACAGTGAAATATTCTGCTTTTACGGACCATCATTCTTCTGAATCATTATTTCCTGTCTTTATATTATTTTCAGGACCTTTTGATTATCAAGAATCTAAACATTTTGTCTGAAATGATAAAAAAAGCAACTCGAGTTATTATCACAGCTGGAATATTTCAAATGAACACTGTATTCTTTGGGAGCTTGAATTTCAAGTCAGTGGCCCTCTTGGGGTTGTTCCACGTGAATAGGGTTCATCTTCTCAATAATAATAATAATAATAATAATAATAATAATAATAATAATAATAATAATAAAAGAAAAATAAAACCTTTCACCAGAGCACTTATTTACTGCTTACGAATTCTATCCCATCATCGTCAGAAGTAATAATAATAATAATAATAATAATAATAATAATAATAATAATAATAATAATAATAATAATAATAATAAATAGAAATATATAACCTTTTCATTGGAACAATTATTTACTACTAGGAATTCTATTCCATCATCGTAAGAGGTATAATAATAATAATATTAATAATAATAATAATAATAATAATAATAATAATAATAATAATAATAATAATTAATAATGGAATATTTCAAATGAACACTATATTCTTTGGGAGCTTGAATTTCAAGTCAGTGGCCCTCTTGGGCTTGTTCCACATGAATAGGGTTCATCTTCTCAATAATAATAATAATAATAATAATAATAATAATAATAATAATAATAATAATAATAATAATAATAAAAGAAAAATAAAACCTTTCACCAGAGCACTTATTTACTGCTTACGAATTCTATCCCATCATCGTCAGAAGTATAATAATAATAATAATAATAATAATAATAATAATAATAATAATAATAATAATAAATAGAAATATATAACCTTTTCATTTGAACAATTATTTACCACTAGGAATTCTATTCCATCATCGTAAGAGGTATAATAATAATAATAATAATAATAATAATAATAATAATAATAATAATAATAATAATAATAATAATAATAAGAAATATATAACCTTTTCATTGGAACACTTATATACTACTAGGAATCCTATCCCATCATCGTAAGAAGTATAATAATAATAATAATAATAATAATAATAATAATAATAATAATAATAAAATATAAACTTTCCTTTGGAACATCTATTTACGACCAGGATTTCTATCCCATCCTCGTAACAGGAAAAATACCATTGAAATAAATCATAAACTCGTATCTTCCCGACGCATATTCCGCACAGTCTCCCATCCATTATGCATACGTTAAGTAGTTGCGACACTTCTCTCTGTCACCCTCTTTCGCAGCTGGGGGAGAAACTCGGGAGCGTTCTTCCCAAAGAGAATATTCAGAATATTTTCGTTTGTAACAGCTTCGTCTTGAAAGAATGTCTTTCAAGTCCACCTTGGCTCATTAGTGAGAAGGAGAGAGAGAGAGAGAGAGAGAGAGAGAGAGAGAGAGAGAGAGAGAGAGAGAGAGAGAGAGAGAGAGAAGGATAGATGGTTTTATATTTGTGTGAAAATCTGAGACTTTGTGAATTTACTTGATGTTATGTAACTGAATTTGTTTTAGGATTCACGTACTGAATGTTTTTGGGGTATTCTAGTTCTGATGTAGGAGAGAGAGAGAGAGAGAGAGAGAGAGAGAGAGAGAGAGAGAGAGAGAGAGAGAGAGAGAGAGAGATGGTTTTATAATTTTTTGAATTTTTGAGACTGAATTTAACATGATGGTAACTTTAACCTTACATAAAATAAAAAAAAAAAAACTATTGAGGCTAGAGGGCTGCAATTTGATATGTTTTATGATTGGAGGGTGGATGATCAACATACCAATTTGCAGCCCTCTAGCCTCAGTGTTTTTAAGATCCGAGGGTGGACAGAAAAAGTGCGGACAGAAAAAAGTGCCGACACCATAAAGTGCGGACGGACAGACAAAGCCGGCACAACAGTTTTCTTTTACAGAAAACTAGAAAAAGCAAGCAGGCCTATTTTAGTTCCTTCTCAGCCTCCTAAACATTTCAGCTAAAGGCAACACCACCTCTGCAAGCATGTGCTTGCATGAGATACTTCACTAATTGCTTGTCAACAACTGCTAGATGTTCACAAAAGTCCTGCATCACGAGAGGGACTTAAGTCTTAAGCCAAGGATGTTCGCGACTTGTTTATCTCGGTTTGAAAAGAGGATGTAAAAATGCTTTTGCAGTTGCTTGCGTTTAAATTCGCTGGTCTCATTTGATGATGGTGTGAGAGACTCTCAGATTATATCTTTTGAGGCTGGCATGAGTCTCGTTTCAAAGTTAATTTTTTTATCTCTCTTCTATATTTTTTTTATTTTTCGTGTATATATATGTGCGTGTGTATTTATATGTACTGTATATATGTATATATATATATTTTTTTATATATATATATTGCTTTTGTTGTGGGATCTGTTTATTTATAGTATTTTGTTTTTGCACTATTACTATTACTTTTGTTAATGGGATCTGTTTAATAATAATAATAATTTAATTTAGTAATAATATTATAATACTAATATTAATAATAATAATAATAATAGTAATGATAGTAATAATAATAATAATGATAATTATAATTTCATTAATTTCTCATCGTTTCTTGTTCCTAAATTGAGCTTTCTCTTTATTTGCATAATATTGCTGATACAATAAAAATATCTTTTTTTCATAGGATATTACAAATACAATGACAATGATATCGTTTCTTAAATAACAGGAATATTGCAAGTACAATGACAATAATATATTTTTAATAACAAGAATATTGCAAATTCAGTGATAATAATATCGTTGTATATAACAGGAATATTGAAAATATAATGACAATAATATAGTTTCTTTTACAACAGGAATATAACAAATGCAATGACAGTAATATCGTTTTTTTAATAACAGGAATATTGCAAATGCAATGACAATAATATCGTTTCAATAACAACAATGTTGCAAATACAATGACAATAATATAATTTTTTTCATAAAATGAATATTGCAAATACAATGACAATATGTTTTTTCATGATAGGAATATTACAGATACAATTATATTTTTTTCATAGGAATATTGCAGATTTTTTTTAGAACAAGGACATTGCAGATACAATGACAATAATTTCGTTTTTCAGTACAGGAAATTGCAGATACAATGACAATAATTTCGTTTTTCAGTACAGGAAATTGCAGATACAATGAGCATAACGTAGTTAACTATTACTAATATCATGCCGACCACTCGTCCAATAAAGATAATATTTAACTTATCGTTATCCGTTATGAAGCTTCCTCGTTACGTTTCTCTTTGATGCAATAATGAGAATTTAAGGCATTCCTTAATCGCTTTTATTTACCGGGAATTAAATGTTCAGTAGCCTGGGTATCATGTCACAATCTTTGAGGTTCAAAGAGAATAATATATGTCAGATAATGTTTCAGGTTCCATCTACGTTTCTCTCTCTCTCTCTCTCTCTCTCTCTCTCTCTCTCTCTCTCTCTCTCTCTCTCTCTCTCTTCAGAAGGTGAATAAACTGTATTCATTGAATTAATTAAGCAAGTTTAATTCTTAATGACCACCCTCTCTCTCTCTCTCTCTCTCTCTCTCTCTCTCTCTCTCTCTCTCTCTCTCTCTCTCTCTTCCTTAATGAAGCAAAACTCGGATAAATGGAAATTATTTAGTAGAAGGGGGAAAGCAAATTGATTGGACATATCTAAAAGTTCGTTGCTCTCTCTCTCTCTCTCTCTCTCTCTCTCTCTCTCTCTCTCTCTCTCTCTCTCTCTCTCTCTCTCTCTCTCCTGTCATCAATTTTCCCCTTGCCTGTTACCCCAACAGAACAGACTTGGTTTTTGTGCTTGGGGCAATAATGGGATTCAAAAGCATTCCTGATGTGTTTGTGTCCTCGTCCAATCTCTCACTCGACAAGGTATCACTTCAGAAACGCAGAGCTTCTGAGTTTGTGTTGCACCAACACTGCCAGCGAGCGCAAAACGAAGGCCTCATATTTTGATAAAGATAAACCTACTTCAAATCTACCTTTGATGATCTCAGAATAGGATATTTATTCAGTTATATTTGCTGTAATCAGAATTCGTTTTTAATGATTGATCAGTAATGAATTATTGTATAATTTTTTTTAATTAGGATTGTTTATATAATGATTCTGTACGAAGTTAATACTTCATATAGCTAACTTAAACCGTAGTGGGCGGTTAGTTTATTGTCACAGGAGCATTCCTAAAATGTGATCATTCCAAACTATAATTAAATTTAAGGTATTCAAGTTTGCTTAAAATATTGAGGGCATGCGTTTCCTAAATATATCCAAGAGGCGTATTCGGCGCATTGTTAATCAGTTCCATTTACTTCATTCAAGTCGTACCATTCTCCTGAAAAACGTCTTTAAATAATTGTAATGTTGTTGACAATAAGAAAATTGTGCTTGAAAGAGTTTGTTACCATTGTCAATCTTATGCAAAACCTAATGGATGAAATAACAGCAACAATTTCTCTCTCTCTCTCTCTCTCTCTCTCTCTCTCTCTCTCTCTCTCTCTCTCTCTCTCTCTCTCTCTCTCTCTCTCTCTCTCAGTATTTTTAACCTGATGGGGCTAGCAACCTCACCTCATGAATACTTGCAAAAAAACAGAAGGGTAATAGTATGGAGGAAATCATATTTTGGGAGAAAACCATCATCACTTTATGAAATATGTACTTTCATATTATCTCCTTTTAATATTTGACTGCCTTTCTTTTTGCAGTTTGTGTATATTCCTGATAAGTAACTTGTGTAAAAATCCCGTGTTCAAGAAATTGTTGAGGGAAGGCGTAAGTTAAACGTGGGTAGCAATGACCGTAGAGTTTTTCAACAGTTATAATATTGCATTATTCAGATTTGATATTACTTGAAAGATAGCTTGTAATCCGTAAAATACATCCTCATCATCATCATCATGATATATATATTTAAATTGATATCTCGTTGAATATTGCTTATTTCACATCAAATACGACTGGAAATTCATTTCCGGTAATCAGTCCCAGAGGGTCATTGAAGATAAATACGTTCTGTGTCGAATATTAATTTGTATTTCATTTAGAAAATATCTGGTTCGTTATTGCTTCGGTGTAGAAGCCAAAGCTCAAATTGCATTTATAATAATAATCTGGAATATAATAATTAAATTGAGAGAACACTGAGTGTGACAATAAATCATTCGTTATTGGTGAATTTCAAGGTATGAGACGATATTACATATTTCTCCCAGAATTTGTTGTGAGGAATTGTTTGTTTTTAAGTATCTCTCTCTCTCTCTCTCTCTCTCTCTCTCTCTCTCTCTCTCTCTCTCTCTCTCTCTCTCTCACTGACTTTAATTAAAGCAAGAATGAGGTCACTGTCTTTTGTTAATGATTAAATAATCGGGTAGTTTCATCTCTCTCTCTCTCTCTGGCTTTAATTAAAGTAAGAATGACCAGTATCTTCAGTTGATGTTTAAGTGAATCGAGTAATTTAATCTCTCTCTCTCTCTCTCTCTCTCTCTCTCTCTCTCTCTCTCTCTCTCTCTCTCTCTCTCTCTCTCTCTCTCTCTCTCCCGATTTAAATTGAAGCAAGAATAAAAATCGAGTAATCTTCCTCTGATTTTAATTAGAGTAAGAATACTCTCTCTCTCTCTCTCTCTCTCTCTCTCTCTCTCTCTCTCTCTCTCTCTCTCTCTCTCTCTCTCTCTCTCAACATATTTACTGTTTCATTTTACTTTGCAGTTAGTAGAACCAACATCAGAATGAAGAAATATATTTTTGGCAATTCGTACAAATAAAATTCAAGCGAGAATCAGTCATAACCATTTTTTCTCTCTCTCCGTGTCACCAAGTTCCTACGTGCTTGTTATACCAGTTCAACATACGCTGCCTTTGTGTTCGGCGTAAGTATTGGATTTGAAAGCCGTTTTTTCACGCTTTTCAATCTCGTGTAGTCTCCCGCTAGGCTTCCAAATCACGTCAGAACTCCGAGCTGTGGTTGGTGTAGTGTAAGGTAGTAGACGATCGTAAAATGTTACATAACTTTTTTTTTATATATTTTTTATATTTTAGCTTTCTTAAAAGAAAATTATTGTGCCGACTTTGTCTGTCCGTCCGCACTTTTTCTGTCCGCCCTCAGATCTTAAAAACTACTGAGGCCAGAGGGCTGCAAATTGATATGTTGATCATCCACCCTCCAACCATCAAACGTACCAGATTGCAGCCCTCTAGCCTCAGTAGTTTTTATTTTATTTATGGTTAAATTTAGCCATAATCGTGGTTCTTTCAACGCTATAGGATAGGCCACCACCTGGCCGTGGTTGAATTTTCATGGGCTGCGGTTCATACAGCATTATACCGAGACCACCGAAAGATAGATCTATTTTCGGTGGCCATGATTATACGTTGTAGCGGCTGTACAGAAAACTCGAATGCGCCGAAGAAACTTCGGCGCATTTTGTACTTGTTTTATAATTTTTTATTGCTAGTTATATTCCATAAAAAAGAGACTTTCTTGTTATTTTTTTCCTCTAAAATTTCGAGGTTTGTATTTCAGTGTATTTAATCTTTTTTTTTTCACCCTGAAACTACAGGCCGTGAATTTCAGTGGTATTCAGTAAGTGTGAACCCCATTTGGGGGAGCCTAGTGCCGTCAGTGCACCTCACACGGTGCACCGTAGACATTACTTACCCAAGGTTCTTTTCAGCGTCCTTTCGGGCCGTAGTTGCAACTATTTTTTTTTCTTTTACTGTACCTCCGTTCATATTCCCATTCTTCCATCTTATTCTCCACCTTCTTCTAACATTGGTTTCAACATGATTTTCAGTACGTTACAGATATTACATAATCATTACAAAAGATACACAATTCAATATAAAAAAGAAAAAATCCAAGAAACTTGTTCGTATAACACCGGCTCAAAATGAGCTCGTTCAAATAAAAAATACGAGGCCACGTTCAGCTCAAGCGTGCGCGATCGCAAAACCGTCACGCACCGTCGCACAACTCCCAGTGCCTAAAAAAAAAAACATTCCTAATAAGACCTTCAAGTTGCGTAACTCGCGCAAAGGCGACGTCTATGAAGTAGGACAATGAGGTGCCGAACCTTTGTTTAGGAGGCGCCCTTAATAAGACTGGTTCTCAAAGACCCTTTGATAAGACCTGCCTTCTGCTGGCTCCGGCTTTGACTTCCGCGTAAATGAGATTCGCTAAGTTTTATGGAGAGTGACTCGAAGCTGCGTCTTGCTGTTCGCTGCATAAACATGGTTAATTGCTTGTCACGGCTCGGGGTGTTAATGAAGGTTCTACGTCACCCGAGGTTTGAATTTAAGAGGGGAAGGTACTTGGTAAGATTTAAACACTATTGGAGTGGTGAGGTCGCTTTTTCGTTTTCTGACCTAACGGGTTGTTTAGTGCAGAGGTCGGGAGTAACTCAGCCTCATGACCTTATCCAGCCCAGACCCGAGGCAGACGAGGTGGAGGAATAGACTGACGGTTTAACTTGTAGGTAAACTTGCAGCTGCCGTGCGGAATTCATTTACATACACACACACATTTATTTCATGCTATCAACTGGGAAGGGGCAATTAGGATTGTATATTGTAATAACGCGCTGTAAAGGAATATCATTGAATCTAGCTTTATAAAAGAAAGTTACAGCCAAAATATGAAAAGTTTATCCTTTAGTATCAAAAGAACTTTGTAAATTGTTTAAATTTTAAGGTAGGCAGCAGAGATGTATGAAAATAAGATTATCATATTTGTAAACGCAGTACCGGGGCAGCAGTGCTAATGAGTTTGCCTTTTTGGCTGATAGGAACCACACCCAGGACCTCTCGCTAGTGAAATGAGTGTCCTACTAGGCTACGTTGTAATCTTTATTGACCATATTTACTTTTTTCTTGTTTTTTTTTAAACATGTAAAACTTGATAGTTACTGAAAAATTGCCAATAATCCTCAGTGATTTTCTTCTCGTCCATAGCTCCCGTAGGGGGGATGTGCAATCAGTGCACCTCATACGGTCATGCGGTGTACTGTAGGCATTACTTAAGGTTCTTTGCAGCGTGCCTTCCTTAGGCCCCTAGCTGCAACCCCTTTCGTTCCTTTAACTGTACCTCCTTTCATATTCTCATTCTTCCATCTTACTCTGCACCCTCTCCTAACAATTGCTCCATAGTGCAACTGCTTTGAGGTTTTCCTCCTGTTACACCTTTCGAACATTTTTATTCTCAATTTCCCCTTCAGCGCTGAATGTTCCTCTTAGGTCCCAGCGCTTGCATGGCCTTTGGCCCGAATTTTATATTCCATTCCATTCTTCTTCCATTTCGTTCGTTATTCATTTTACTGCAATCTGTTGTCATCAAGGGTCATTCCTCATTCTGGAGTTGTCTGAGGATAATGTAAAGAGGTGTATTATAAAAAAAAAACAATGAGTCATTAGTTTTGTTTTTTACTCAATCGTGGCCGTAACGATGGAAAACTCTGCCATTTGTCTTGTCATAAGAATGAGCCATTTGTCTTTCAGAAATCATGAATCATTGCTAGACTAACCAAAATCATATTTTATCAAGTCTCTAATTTTTTTTTTTTTTTTTTTTTGCGGATTTCTTGACCTCGCTAAGATCAGTTGCCGTGTGCACAAGACTGCTAAAGTTTTTTGCAGGTTTTTATCTTTACCAGAGAGAAAATCTTTCTGACAATAATATTTTTCAGTCATCACTCAATCATCGGATGCGTTATGGCACCGAGGTGCTAGTGATAGATGTCCTTGCAGTGCCAATATACGACAAGAAATCAGTTAATATGTCACGACCCCTTTACCATCGGTCATTTCGATACCAATATATGACAGGAAATCAGTTAATATATCACAACCCCTTTCCTACAACCATAAACTACAACATGATGTGTATGAGATGACCTTTGGAAATTGCACCCTGAAGTGACTCAATATCATTGCTTTACGACACCCGGAAATTGATATTTTTTTATTTTGTATTTTATCACCAAAGAATGAGTATTCTCGCCGCAGTCGTTACAGTGACAAATTGCAGCCCTTATCTAGGAGATTCTCCCTTCTGTTTATTATTCATCATTATTTCTTCTCTTCCATTTGTCGTCATTTAGCGATGTTTCTCCTCCCACTGTCGCGTAAGGAATTGGAATTGGAATGTCGTTCCCGAATGAGATTGATGGTTCGAGACAGTGTCATTGCAAGGTTTCAGCATTTTGTTTGGTAATCGTGTCTTGTCAGCGTGAATGAGCGCGTCATTTGTCTGGCGTTGCGTATGAGAAATTGGAAATTACTGATGAGTAATGGAAATATTTATACACTCGCCAAAACTTATGTTTGATTTTTTTATGAATAAAAAAATGGGATATTTTTGGAAAAGTTATGATACACTTGTTCACTTGCGAATAGTTTTATTTTATTTTTTATGATTCAAAAAATGGAATATTTTTGGGAAAGTGGTGATAAATTTGCCAACAGTTTTATTTTATTTCTTATGAATCAGAAATTGAATATTCATTTTATTTCTTATGAATCAAAAATTGAATATTCATTTTATTTCATATGAATAAAAAATTGAATATTCATTTTATTTCTTATGAATCAAAAATTGAATATTCATTTTATTTCTTATGAATCAAAAATTAAATGTTTGGGGAAAGTGATGGTACATTTGCCAACAGTTTATTTCATTTCTTATAAATAAAAAATGGAATATTTTTGGGAAAGTGATGGTATACTTGCCAACAGTTTTATTTAATTTCATATGAATAGAAATGGAATATTTTAGGGACAGTGATAATGCAATTGCCAACTGTTTTGGGAAAGTGATGGCACACTTGCCAACAGTTGTATTATATTCTTTATGAATCAAAAATGGAATATATTTAAGAAAGTTATGGTACATTTTCCAAGTTTTATTTTATGTTATGAGTGAAAAATTAAAAAATTTTGGGAAAATGATATACGCTTGCCAATAATTGTATTTTATTTCTTAAGAATAAGATAAAGTGAAATATTTTTAGGAATTGGTACACTTGCCAATTTTACTTTATTTCTGACGAGTCAGGAAAGGAAATAGTAAAGTGAATTGTAGGAATTCAAGTATTTAGTGAAATATAGACTCTTAATGCCGAACTTTGATTATAGATTCAGCGAAAATTGATGAAACAGACCAGAGGAAAGAATTAAAAAGCTTTTCCTGGTTTTATATTTCCCCTTTGAAACGATGGGAGAGATTCAGCAGAGGAAAGAGATGGAAGGAAATGAGAGAAATTCTCCTATTTTGTGGACCAGATACATTTGGCAAAATCCTGTCGGGAAAGAATTAAGGGGAAATTATTACGGGTCCTGAAAAATTTGGACAAGGAAAATGATTCCGAATTCCCTTTTGAAGGAAAAATTCTTCTGGGTCTCTTGCAGGCATTTAATGTTTGGTGTATTTGAAAATAAGTAAAAGATGAAATAGCAGCGAACATCTGTGATATATATTATATATATATATATATATATATATATATATATATATATATATATATATATATATATATATATATGTATATATGTATGCATATATGTATATATATATATATATATATATATATATATATATATATATATATATAGAGAGAAATATCCGTATGTAATAATATTTCGTCATGTTCCTTCTAACTTTCTTCCATTATACCCAAGAACAAAGACCTCCTCCTACTGATACCCACCAAATGCCCTCCACGGAACACCAACCCCCATTACCAAAATTCCAACCAATCACCTCACTGCTTACTACAATAACAATAACAATAACAACCATTTCACATATTAGAGAGTGAGCGTAGGACCTCCCCCCCCCCCCGCCGGGATGGGGGGCTATTCCAGTTGTCCTTCGTCTCCATCAAAGGTTTTCCTACACATCTTGTTAACATCGCCTCTTTCCAGGTCGAATGACCTGTAACTGCATTCCAGGTCCCTGGAATTTGATAAACATGAGACGCCTGTGTTGCACGGTGTTTCCTCAGCAACCGTTGGTTGGGTGGGACCTGGGAGGTCTTAGAGAGAGAGAGAGAGAGAGAGAGAGAGATTTTTTCTATATGGCGGAAATATTTAAGCTTTCCATAATCGTATCGTATATATTATTTCAACTTAATTATGTAACTTAGTATATTCTTGTTTAAAACTGAGAGAAAGAGAGAGAGAGAGAGAGAGAGAGAGAGAGAGAGAGAGAGAGAGAGAGAGAGAGAGAGAGAGAGAGAGAGATTTTTTCTGTATGACGGAAATATTTAAGCTTTCCGTAATCGTATCGTATATGCTATTTCAACTTAATTATGTAACTTAGTAATTCTTGTTTAAAATTGAGAGAGAGAGAGAGAGAGAGAGAGAGAGAGAGAGTAGTTTTTAAGATCTGAGGGGCGGACAGAAAAAGTTCGGACGGACAGACAAATATCCGTCTCAATAGTTTTCTTTTACAGAAAACAAAAATAAAGGTATGGCAGACGATATAATAATTGCGTAAAATAACTACACTATTTGCGTTATGAACGTCATTTTTACAAGTTCCAGATCTCGCATAAACAGAAGCCAGTTCTAATCCAATGACTGACATCTGTAAACATCGTAATTAATATTATTCAGAGGATGAACCCTATTCATATGGAACAAGCCCACCAAAGGGGTCGTTGACTTGAAATTCAAGCTTCCAAAGAATATTATTATTATTATTATTATTATTATTATTATTATTATTATTATTATTATTATTCAGAAGATGAACCCTATTCATATGGAACAAACCCACCAAAGGGGCCATTGATTTGAAATTCAAGCTTCCAAAGAATGTTATGGTGTTCATCAGAAAGAAGTAACAGAAGGTAATGGGAAAAGGTAACAGAAGGCGACGGGAAAAGTAAGAGAGGATAAACAAGCATATTGAAAGCAAAAAGAGAAAAATTAATAACCTTTTGACGAACGAAAACTTTCCCATTTTCCTTCCACAGTCGCGAACGAGACGATTTTCTCAAACTTTTCGACAAACCAAACTCCTGCAGGAACTGATTTGTTTCCCGGAGGGGCAGAGCAAATACCCAGCCCTCTGTACCTCGTCGACGATGTCGTCAGGAGATCTGTCTGTCAATGTGTCTGTCTGTCTGAATTTGTCCGAGAGGCTTGTCTTTTCAGAACGGTATTGCCGTCTATTCGAGGTTTTAATAAAAGCGTGAAATGCCCAAAGTTTGCTCAGTCATATTGTTGCCTGGGGCCTTTGTGCCATGATGGAATGGAGAGAGAGAGAGAGAGAGAGAGAGAGAGAGAGAGAGAGAGAGAGAGAGAGAGAGAGAGATTAACGCAAAGGTCTTGTCAACAGTTCATTTACTTCCTTTCTCAAAATATAATGGAAAGCTAATACGTGTTGATGCAGGGACTTTGACTTTGAGAGAGAGAGAGAGATTAAGATTAAAGTAAATATCTTGTTAACAGCGCATTCACTTCCTCACTGATTATATAATGGAAAACTAAAATTGGTTAATACAACTTAACTTGCACAGAGAGAGAGAGAGAGAGAGAGAGAGAGAGAGAGAGAGAGAGAGAGAGAGAGAGAGAGAGAGAGGGGTTAATGCAAAAGTTTTGCAAACAGTTCACTGACTTCCTCTGTCAGTATACAGTGGAGTAAGCCGGATTTTAGCCGAGAGAGAGAGAGAGAGAGAGAGAGAGAGAGAGAGAGAGAGAGAGAGAGAGAGAGAGAGAGAGAGAGAGAGAGGGGAGGGGGGGTAATCATCTTGTAAACAGGTCATTGACTTCCACACTGAAATTGGGTAATACAACTTGTAACGCAACGAGAGAGAGAGAGAGAGAGAGAGAGAGAGAGAGAGAGAGAGAGAGAGAGAGAGAGAGAGGGTTTGTTTGGCAGTCAAGCATTCGGTTATTGATTCCAAAATGAGGTCGACTCTTCGTCTTTTGTGGAGGGAGAGAGAGCGTAGCGAGATGTCTTTCTTATTTGTGAAGATGATCTCCTGAATGGTGATCTCAGGACGTAATTGGTAAGGCTCTCTCTCTCTCTCTCTCTCTCTCTCTCTCTCTCTCTCTCTCTCTCTCTCTCTCTCTCTCTCTCAATGTTGAAACCGGCTGGAATAGGAATAACCAGATTCATTTTTCATTACATAATGAAAGATGAGTCAATGAACTTACAAGGTTCTTCTCTCTCTCTCTCTCTCTCTCTCTCTCTCTCTCTCTCTCTCTCTCTCTCTCTCTCTCTCTCTGTTGAAACCGCCAGGAATAGCCAGTTTCATTTTTCCATTACATAGTGAAAGAGGATTCAGTGAACTCCATAGAAGATTCTCTCTCTCTCTCTCTCTCTCTCTCTCTCTCTCTCTCTCTCTCTCTCTCTCTCTCTCTCTCTCTCTCTCCTCTCAGAGTTGAAACCCGGCAGGAATAACCAGTTTCATTTTTCCATTACATAATGGAGGAGGAGTCAGTGAACTATTTACAAGATCTCTCTCTCTCTCTCTCTCTCTCTCTCTCTCTCTCTCTCTCTCTCTCTCTCTCTCCTAGACAGAATAATCTCTCAGCAACAGACACCAGAATAATTTCTGCAGACAGTAATTGTTTTTCAGTAATTGTTTTTCAGCAACAGATAGTAATTGACAGACAGTAATTGTTTTTAAAGCAGACAGTAATTGTTTTTAAAGCAGACAGTAAGAGGAAAGTCCACTTAAAAAAAACACACACACAAAAAATACACACAATATGATCCCAACGTGATACGGCGAGCTAATTGCGAAAACAATGTTTATTTAGCCTTTTTAAATTTTTTTTTTCAGGCAGCGCAGTTTATTTACTCCCACTGGGAATTTACAGTGTTCTATTTTTTACCCTGTTCTAAACATGTTTGTTATAAGCTGACGTCACGATTGGACGATGGGGTGCAGGCACTTCCTCACTGATTATATAATAGAAAACTAAAATTGCTTAATACAAGTTGACTTGCAGAGAGAGAGAGAGAGAGAGAGAGAGAGAGAGAGAGAGAGAGAGAGAGAGAGAGAGAGAGAACAAATTACTCTGTTCGTTACTCTATTCGTTTATTCATTAACTGAAGATTATGGTCTCATTCAGGGTTTAGTTAAAGTCAGAGAGGGAGATAGAGAGAAGATTACTGTATTCGTTTATTCTTTATCTGAAGATTATGGTCTCAAAGTCAGAGAGAGAGAGAGAGAGAGAGAGAGAGAGAGAGAGAGAGAGAGAGAGAGAGAGAGAGAGAGAGAGACGCAGGCATTGGAAGGTAAACTTGAGAATAAGACGGGAGGAGGCAGATAGACTAACAGATTGACAGAAGATGTAGGAGTGAGTGTGGGAACACAGAAGGAAAAAGAGAGTGACGGGAAGGCCCGACAGAGACGAGGAAACGGACAAATGTCTTTTCAACGTGATAGAACCTCAATGTTGTTTCGCATTTCTCAATTCTTACCAAGCTTGAGGGTTTGTCAGACTTTGAAAGTTTACAGACTTTTTTTAGTTTTCCTGAAAAGAAAACTATTGTGCAGGCTTTGTCTGTCCGTCCGCAATTTATTCTGTCCGCACTTTTTTTCTGTCCGCACTTTATTCTGTCCACACTTTTTCTGTCTGGACTTTATTCTGTCCACACTTTTTTCTGTCCGCACTTTATTCTGTCCACACTTTTTTCTGTCCACACTTTTCTGTCCGCTCTTTATTCTTTATTCTGTCCACACTTTGTTCTGTCCGCACTGTTTTCTGTCCACACTTTTTCTGTCCACACTTTTTCTGTCCGCACTTTATTCTGTCCACACTTTTTCTGTCCGCACTTTATTCTGTCCACACTTTTTCTGTCCGCACTTTATTCTGTCCACACTTTCTCTGTCCGCACTTTATTCTGTCCACACTTTTTTCTGTCCGCACTTTATTCTGTCCACACTTCCGCACTTTATTCTGTCCACACTTTTTTCTGTCCGCACCTTTATTCTGTCCACACTTTTTCTGTCCGCACTTTATTCTGTCCACACTTTTTCTGTCCGCCCTCAGATCTTAAAAACTACTGAGGCTAGAGGGCTGCAAATTGGTATGTTGGTCATCCATCCCCTCCAATCGTTAAACACACCAAATTGCAGCCTTCTAGCCTCAGTAGTTTTCACTTTATTTAAGGTTAAAGTTAGCCATAAGCGTGCTTCTGGCAACGATGTAGGATAGGCCACCACCGTGCCGTGGATAAAGTTTCTTTGGTCGCGGCTCATACAGCATTATATCGAGACCACCGAAAGATAGATTTATATTTTCGGTGGCCTTGATTATACGCCGTAACAGATGCACAGAAAACTCGATTTCGCCGAAGAAACTTGTTTCGAATTACCTCCGTTTTTCTGCAACAATTTTTGTCTTTTTTGGTCTTTTTATTTTATTTTTTTTTTTTTGTATTTCTTAATTGGTATATGGATTCTTTCATCTTTTTATTTTTTGTTTTTATAAATTTTTCACTTGTGTATTTGTACTCGCATACATGTTATCAAACTTACATGGCATACTGAAACCGATAAATATACATAAAGAAGCGTGATTAGATATAAAAAAAAAATACTAAGAATCGACAAAATTAACCATTAAATCATAAAACAATGAAAAATACACATGACTTAAAAATACACATTAAATCATAAAACAATGCGAAATACCCATGGCTTGAAAATACACATTAAACTTTAAAAAAAAACGAAATACACATTACTTAGATATACACAATCAGTCATAAAACGGAGAGAAATACTCATTACTCAAAAATACACATTTATCATAAAACAAATCTAAGAAATACACATGACTCAAAATACACACATTAAATCATAAAACAGTGAAATACTCATTACTCAAAAATACACATTTATCATAAAACAAATCGAAGTACACATGACTCAAAAATACACAATAAATCATAAAACAGTGAAATGCTCATTACTCAAAAAATACACATTTATCATAAAACAAAGCGAAATACATGACTCAAAAATACACATTAAATCATATACAACGGAGCGAATCATAAGACAACATCTCAGAGAAGAAACAACATTATTCTCGACCTCACAGATAAACACTGTTGCAGAAATTAGCTCGCTAAATCTCGCTGGTGTCATTTTTTTAAGGGAGGGTCACCTTTAAAAGCAATTTTCCCAACCGGGAATTCAATAGACTTTGTGCATCACATAAATCGCCGTTATTTGGAGATAAAGTATGCCTGTTGTCTGGAGTTTTTGTGTCTAGGAGAGAGAGAGAGAGAGAGAGAGAGAGAGAGAGAGAGAGAGAGAGAGAGAGAGAGAGAGAGAGAGAGAGAGAGAGAGAGAGAGAGAGAGAGAGAGAGAGAGAGAGATGCAACTACTCGATTCATATATTCCTTAACTGGAGGTTATGTTCTTATTTAAACTTTGGTTTAGGTCAGAGAGAGAGAGAGAGGTATTTTAAGAAATCATATTTATCTATTCAAATATTAACTGGGGCTTATTCTCTTAGACAAGTTTTAGTTAAAGAAGTCTGAGAGAGAAAGAGAGAGATTTTAAGAGATCATATTTATCTATTCAGGTGTTCATTAACTATTAACTGAGGATTATTCTCTTATACAAGCTTTAGTTAAAGAAGTCTGAGAGAGAGAGGGAGAGAGATTCTTGTTTCCACGTAATAATGTATATCAAAATGATATACCTTTGTAGGTTGAATTTTAAGCCTTCATTTTTTATTTTAATTATATTAGCATATTTACAATATTTCCCATTAGGTTGTTATTTTTAATATCTTGGTGATTCTACTATAACTCTCTATTATATTAAAATTAATTATCTTGCTAGTATTTCTCTCTCTCTCTCTCTCTCTCTCTCTCTCTCTCTCTCTCTCTCTCTCTCTCTCTCTCTCTCTCAGTTTGTTATTTTTAATATCTTGGCGATTCTTCTATAACTCAATTATTTTAAAGTTTCAGAAAAATACTTCTAGTTTATAGTAAATTCAGTTATCTTGCAAGTATCTCTCTCTCTCTCTCTCTCTCTCTCTCTCTCTCTCTCTCTCTCTCTCTCTCTCTCTCTCTCTCTCTCTCTGTTTTTCACTCAGACAGTTGGAAGTTTATTTATATTAACATATATTTTCGTCTAAGTAATTTCAAAATTCTAATTAACGTATATAAAGAATTTCCCTTTCAACTTGTTCAAGACTTTCATGCGTTTTTTTAATTTTGTTATTATATTCTGTCTCCTTACTTTATTTGAAAAAGTAATTTAACTTATAACTGAATAGAGGCTCGGTGCTGTAGCTACCCATAAATCATATTAATATTTCCCCCTAACAGCTGGAATGTTCCCGGGAAAACAATAATTAAATAATTTAGATTTTGTATCGTGTAGGCCTCACCTTACTTCTTAACAGAACATGTGAATTCTTTCCCACGTCTTCAGTAAACTGAAAATAAAAATGGCACGAGCCTCGAACCTGATTTCCTTGTAACACGTTCTGTATTTGTTCTTTGTATTTGTTCATAAATTTTGGAATTGAATATTTAGCTGTTGTTGAATTTACGGTACCAAGTTAATAGATTTTGAGAAATTGAATATTTTGCTGTTCTTACAAAATATTTATTTGACTTTAAGTTTAGCTGGAACTAGTTAGTGAATAAAGGATTTATTTTTGTTGATAACACTTTCTTCTCTCTCTCTCTCTCTCTCTCTCTCTCTCTCTCTCTCTCTCTCTCTCTCTCTCTCTCTCTCTCTTAATCTGCTTAAACTAAAGTTTTACGACCATCTAGTTAATGAATAAATGCAAAGTTTCATCTCTCTCTCTCTCTCTCTCTCTCTCTCTCTCTCTCTCTCTCTCTCTCTCTCTCTCTCTCTCTCTCTCTCTCAGACTTCTTAACTAAAACTTGTATACAAGAATAATCCCCATTTAATGAATATGTGAATAGGCAAATTTGATTTCTTAATAGTCTCTCTCTCTCTCTCTCTCTCTCTCTCTCTCTCTCTCTCTCTCTCTCTCTCTCTCTCTCTCTCTCTCTCTCCGACACAGATATTCCAGGTAACTGACATACTTTACCTCCAAATACAACCGATTCATGTGATATACAAATTCTATTGAATTCCCAATTGGGATAATTGTTTTAAAGGTGACCCTCCCTTGAAAAATGGCACCAGCGAGATTCAGTGAGCTAATTTGTGCGTCAATGTTTATCTGTGAGGTCGAGAATAATGTTCCTTCTCTTTTTTGTCTAGTGTTTCTCTCTGTTTTATGATTTAATGCGTATCTTTAAATCATGATCATTCCAGGATTTGGCAATGTCAGAATTATGAACTGGAAGTCGTGTTTATGTACTGTGAATTCTCTCCCTCCATTTATCTGCAATAGTTTTTGGACTCTTAAATTTTTCAATATTTTTTTTATTTTTAATTTGCATACTTATAAATTTATATATATACATATACATGTATATATATATGTATATATATATAAATATAAGTGTAATATATATACATACATATATATATATATATATATATATATATATATATATATATATATATATATATATATATATATATATATATATATATATATATATAGCTTATTTATGTGTACAGAGAGAGAGAGAGAGAGAGAGAGAGAGAGAGAGAGAGAGAGAGAGAGTATACTGCACAGGAATAAAAACTTGTTTTTGCAAATTGGTTTTGGGCCCATGTCCTATTTTTTTCGCACGAATTTTTGATGATACCGTATCTGACCTTTTAATATTGGAAGCAAATTACAGAAATTTTTATTTCAATATACCTTCAGAGGAACTTAAGCCAGTGTAGATATAATGGTGACTATTTTTTTCTTACAAATACCTTCACTATGGTTGCTGTTCGATATTTTATTATTGCATTCACGTTTGGAGCCAATTTGAAAAGAGACTTTTGAGAATAGGTTAACAGTAAACAGAGAATAGTGTAACAGTAAAGTGGCGAAAATGATAAATGTCCACCAATATGCTCATTTAATTAGTTTTCTCAAATCTTAATAATGCCTTATCTTGGTATTTTGGCTTTATCAAGTGTTTGATGTATTTAGTTCATCTTGAATCTTAAAAAGAAAAAGTTTTTGCAAGTGTTCGCGACGTGTGGTCCATATTAGTCTTGTTAATATTTATGAGATATGAAAATCAATCACAGAATCTTAAAAAGAAAAAGGTTTGCCTAAAATCCTGCTTTTCTTTGCAAGTGTTCACGACGAGTGGTCCATATTAGTCTTGTTAGTATTTATGAGGTATGAAAATCAATTATGTAGAATTTAAAAAAAAAAACTGAAAAAGGTTTACCCAAAAAATCCACAAAAACTATTTTTGGATTCTCTAGAGAAGATTCAGAAGCGAATATGAATTATAAGTTAAATACAGGTATTTGTACCTGTATTTAACTTGTAATGGATAGGTAATTTTGACTGTATCTTTGAGAGTTGACCTGTAACCGCTTTTACTGAACCTCCGTTCATATTCCCTTTCTTCCATCTTACTTTCCACTCTCTCTTAACAATTGTTTCATAGTGCAACTGCGAGGAATTCCTCCTGTTACACCTTTAAAGCCTTTTTTACTCTTAATTTCCGTTTCAGCGCTGAATGACCTCATAGGTCCCAGTGCTTGGCCTTTGGCCTAAAATTTATATTCCTTTCCATAAAATTATCCATTATTCCTTTCCTCCCTCAATTCACTGATACTTTTGACGCTTATCTGTTTGTGGAAGGTCTTGTAAGTTGTCAGTGAATAATAATAATAATAATAATAATAATAATAATAATAATAATAATAATAATAATAATAATAATAATAATAATAATAATAATAATAATAATAATAATAATAATAATAATAATAAAATAATAATAATAATAGTAATAATAAAATGATAATAATAATAATAATAATAATAATAATAATGATAATAATGATAATAATAATATTAATAAAATAGCAGGTAATATTAAATGGAATTGCTGCATCTGCTGCATTTAATTTGCAGCAGAGAAAAAGCAATAATTAAATGCAGTTGATGCAGCTATTTCATTAAATATTAATAATAATAATAATAATAATAATAATAATAATAATAATGGGAAAATGTAACCCCAATGATAAACGCGACTTCGGGAACTCAGAGATTACTCTTGAATTACCTTATTTATCCCGTGAGGATTACATTAAAGTAATCACTCGCCCTTTTGCTAATGGCTCTCCCAGCGAAGAGGGGGAAACGAATGACAGGAGATAATGGGTCATGGAAGGAAAATACATTGTTTTGACGTCAACAGCCAGTTGTAATGACTCTTGATAGGAAAAACCGAGTCTTAAAAGTAAAATGATTCTCTCTCTCTCTCTCTCTCTCTCTCTCTCTCTCTCTCTCTCTCTCTCTCTCTCTCTCTCTCTCTCGGGATGATTCAGTCTCCTTGAAAAATACTTGGTCTTTCCTCATAAACATATATACTTTCTCTCTCTCTCTCTCTCTCTCTCTCTCTCTCTCTCTCTGGATAATTCAGTCTCCACAAAAAATACTTAGTCTCTCCTCATAAACATATCTACTGCTCTCTCTCTCTCTCTCTCTCTCTCTCTCTCTCTCTCTCTCTCTCTCTCTCTCTCTCTCTCTCAATGGAAGGGAAAAGCGTGATTATATTATTTTGAAAAGAAACAGGGTCTTTCAGCTCATTGTATGTTGCCACATCATTTGAATAATCAATTGAATTTTTATACCTTTTCATATAAGTAGATATATTATATATATATATATATATATATATATATATATATATATATATATATATATATATATATATAATATATATATTGCATAATTGCATTTCTCGTTAATATCCACAGTATGCAAAATATGCCGAGCATATTCTCATTTTCGTTTAAAGGCCACCGAAAACACAAGTATTTTCACCAGGACTGATAAAACCAAAAGGTATTTCTGCCCATGACGCGACCTAAATCGAAATATTAATTGCGCATGGAGAGGAAAATAAATAATGAAAATGATTTTTTCTGCCTGTTCTCTAATCAGCTTTCCTTTTGCAGGAAAGATCCGACGAATTTACGTCTGTAATGAGATTTAAAACCAAAAATGTTGATGCAAAAATTCATTGAGGTGACCTCGAGTCCTGTACAATTTAAATTTATATTCCTCGCTTATTTGAAATGACCCGAATGCATTGATGTTTGTGGTGCGGAAACTTAGATAATTAGGAAATTGAATTTTGCTCGACGAGTAGAATTGGGATTCAGGTTTAGAATGAAGTTTTTAGTTTTCTGTAAAAGAGAACTGATGTGCCGGTTTTGTCTGTCCGTCCGCACTTTTTCTGTCCGCCCTCAGATCTTAAAAACTACTGAGGCTAGAGGGCTGCTGATTGGTATGTTGATCATCCACCCTCCAATTATCAAGCATGCCAAATTGCAGCCCTCTAGCCTCAGTAGTTTTTATTTTATTTAAGGTTAAAGTTATACATAATCGTGCGTCTAGCAACGATATAAGCTAGGCCAGGATTCTAAGTCTGCAGTAATCTCATACCGTTTTTGACCTCTTGGAAGAGAGAAAGGTCAGTAGTAAGGTTTAAGAAAGGTCAGCATTAGGGTCAGAAAAGGTCGGTAGTAGTGTTAAAAAAAGGTTCTATTAACAATAGGTCAGTGGCAGGGAAAGATAAAACAAATTTTTTCAATGGAAAAGAAAAAACTAATTTATTCCTTGGAAAAATAAAAGCAACCTTTTTTTACTTGGTAAGATAAAAAAAGTTCCCTTGGAAAAGAAAAAACTAAATTTTTCTTGGAAAAGAAAAACTAATTAATCTTTCCATGGGAAAAGAAAACCATATTTTTCCCTTGAGAAATAAAAAAATTTCCTTGTGATAAGAAAAAAAAATTTCTTGGGAAGAGAAAAAATAAATTTTTCCCTTGGAAAAACTCAGTTTTTCCTTGGAAAAAAAGCAAAAACTAATATTTTCCTTGGAAAAGGAAAAAACTAATATTTTCGTCGGAAAAAACTAAAATTTTTCCTTGGAAAAAGAAAAAAATTTTTTCTTGGACAAAGATAAACTCTTTCTTCGGAATAAATTTTATTTTTCATTTGAAAAACAGATCACTAATATTTCCTGAGGAAAAGAAAAAGGCCAATTTTTTCCTTTGAAAAAACCTAATATTATCCTTCAGCGATATACCTGCCATTGGAAGTACTCCCCGCAGTTATCGGGAATCTGACAGCCGGGGTAAATAAACATTTGCATGTGAACAGCGGCCTTCGATTATAGCAGGCAAACGCGCCAAGTCACGGGTTTATTTCCGTCCATTCCGACGGTTGCCGAGTGAAGTGGTTTCTCTTGTCAAAGCCTGCCGCTCTCGCTGTCACAAACACACACAAACACACACACAGAAATGGAGGGGGAGGGGAGGGGCTGTGTTTGTAGACACGTCTGCAAAAATCAGACCAAACGATGGAAGGTGTTGTAAGAAAGGAAGGTCCGTCAGTTTCCTGTTTCTGATTTCGGGAAATGTTTTGATGTTAATCTTAGAATAAATCTATATAAACAAACAGACACACAAACACAAACATGCTAACCTCTGCAAAATTCGAACAAAAAGAAGGCAGAAAGGTTGGTCAATTTCGTTTTCTGGTTGCAGGGAATGTTTTGGTATTAATCTTAGGAGAGATGTCTATAAACAAACAACACACACACATACATACAAAAATGGAGGGTGGGGATGGGATGTGTTTGTTTGCTATTCTCTGCAAAATTCGAACCAAAGGTCGATTTCTTCTTTATTTTGGGAAGTTCTGATGTTAATCTTGCGATAGATTTAGAAGTACGTATTTAATTTAATTGTTTTAGGGTCCTTTTATACGATTCGCTGCCGCTAGCACTCAAATGCTATGGTTTGTTGCAAATTTATCTAACGCTACATACGTGTAAAGCTGTTCAAAAGGTTTTTGAAGATGCATTCAAGGAATTTTTGCTCTTCCGAAATAGGAAAGAATGTGATATTAGTTTTCTGTAAAAGAAAACTATTGTGCCGGTTTTGTCTGTCCGTCCGCACTTTATTCTATCCGCACTTTTTCTGTCCGCACTCAGAACTTAAAACCTACTGAGGCTAGAGGGCTGCAATTTGGTATGTTGATCATCCACCCTCCAATCATCAAACATACCAAATTGCAACCCTCTAGCCTCAGTAGTTTTTATTTTATTTAAGGTTAAAATTAGCCATGGTCGTGCTTGTGGCAACAATATAGGAGAGGCCACCACCGAGCCGTGCTTAAAGTTTCATGGTCCGCGGCTCATACGGCATTATACCGAGACCACCGAAAGATAGATCTATTTGATAGATCTATTTTCGGTGGCCTTGATTATACGCTGTAGCGGCTGAAAAGAAAATTCGATTGCGCCGAAGAAACTTCGGCGCATTTTTTACTTGTTTCATTTCGCAAGAACTGTTTACTTACCTGGAGATGCTTTCGACGAAGTCAGCCTAATGAGACAAAGTGGCTGCCTCATTTTTGCTGTCAGAGGAGGGGGAGGAGGAGGAGGAATACGTTCTCTCACTTTGTGAGGAAAACTCACAATGTTTTTGGGCAGTTTTGTGAGTGATAATGGCACCAGACAGAATACGGATGTGAATTGGGATGTGAAAATTTAACTAGAAAAAATAGCAGTATATCTCTCTCTCTCTCTCTCTGTAGAGTTTATCCCATCAGCCTGTTCCTCTCTCTCTCTCTCTCTCTCTCTCTCTCTCTCTCTCTCTCTCTCTCTCTCTCTAGTTATCCCACCGGTTCCTATCTCTCTTTCATCGAGTTCCTTTCATTTCTCTTTCTCTCTCTCCGAGTTCTCTCTCTTTCTCTCAAGAGTTCATTATCCCATTTCTTATCGAGCTCTTTTGATCTCTTTCTCATTTCTCTCTCTCTCTCTCTCTCTCTCTCTCTCTCTCTCTCTCTCTCTCTCTCTCTCTCTCTCTCTCTCTCTGAGACCTGAGACAAGAGACAAAGGCCAACGCCTCCTCCTCTCTGAACTTCCTACACACAGAGATTTATTTATTTCAGTTTTCTAAATAATGGCGATGTCAAAACAACCATTCAGAGTTAATGACTGTTTCAGAATGTATAGCGTCGTCTCTCTCTCTCTCTCTCTCTCTCTCTCTCTCTCTCTCTCTCTCTATATATCTATATATATATATATATATATATATATATATATATATATATATATATGTTTATATATGTTTATATATATCTATATACATATATTATATGTTCTATTCAGACATATATACATATGCACATACATCCCAAAGGAATAGATAATTGAAGTTCATTTTCGGCATTATTGCTTTTTGCTCAAAAATGGCGCAAAATGTATTTTTCTGAACCATTATTCTACATGATTAGGGCTTGTTATTTTCGACTTGGCGGTTCATTCTGCCCATGAAATTTTTACGTTATTGTGAAGTGGTCTGCAAGAATGCCTCGAAAAACAGTAATGAGTCCGTGCATTTTGCTTTGTTCGGTCAGGTTAGGACGTTGTCATATTATATATATATATATATATATATATATATATATATATATATATATATATATATATATATATATATATATATATATATATATATACAGTAGTGCCTTTGCTGACAATGGACGACAAATTGTCATTATTGCTGATTTGTCAGTGACATTCCTATTAAAATTCTTTGTCTGCCTCAGAAAAAAAAACAAACTCTCTCTCTCTCTCTCTCTCTCTCTCTCTCTCTCTCTCTCTCTCTCTCTCTCTCTCTCTCTCTCTCTCTCTCGGTACACTTAAGATAATAAAATATATCTCCAAAACCTACCCAGCCTTATACCAAGTTACGCATTTTCCGTGAATGTATCGACTATGTAAATAAATGTATGAATTATGTAAATAAATGTATTGGCTGTGTAAATTGAAAACTGTTCTTCCTTGTCTACTCAGAAACGACCATCCATTAGTCGCTTGTGAAACAAATGGTAGACATCTGAACACTCCCTCTCTACCAATGTGATATTATTCACTCAGTTCCAAGACACAGGAGAAATAACCCCCCCCCATCCCTACCCTACCCTCCCCCTGTGCTATCACACACACTAGCCCATACCTCTGATCTACTCAAGGGAATCTGGGGGATGCCTGTCAAGTAACAGTTGTAAAAACGCTGGGTACAAAATTTGGAACCCATCCAGATTCGAGTGGGGTGCCTCCAAATCTGGACCCCCCAGAACCGCCCCCAATCGCTGTCAAGTAACAGTTGTAAAAACGCTGGGTACAATGAGGCCAATCCCCCTCCCCTTCCCCTGTACCATAACACCCTACTCCCTGATCTATGACGAGTGGGGTGCCTCAAGGCTAAATCTGGACCCCATCCAGATTCGTACCTTCTGCCCCCAATCGCGGTCAAGTAACAGTTGTAAAAACGCTGGGTACAATGAGGCCACCACCCACCCCTCCCCTACCATTCCCTT